>NC_060271.1:114306385-114512003 GCF_021613505.1 Equus quagga | reverse complement strand
TATTGCACAGCACAGATCTATTGCATTGCTACACAAAATGTGGTCCCCAGGCCAGCAGCATTGCCATCACCTGGGAGCCTGTTAGGAATGCAGAATCTCAGGCAGACCTAGCTCTACTAAATTAGATCTGCATTTTAACCGGATTCCCAGGGGATTTTTATGCACACTCAGGTTTTTCTTCCCTCCAGCTTTATTGAGATATAATTGACATACAACGTTGTGTAAGTTTAAGGTGTACAATGGTGTTGATTTGATATACGTCTATATTGCGAAATGATTACCACCACAGAGATGGCTAACACCTCTATCGTGTCACATAATTACCATCTCTTTTTTGTAGTGATAACATTTAAGTTCTACTCTCTTAGCAACTTCCAAGTAGATGACATGGTATTATTAACTATAATCACCATGCTGTACACTAGATCCTCAGAACTTATTCATCTTATAACTGGAACTTTGTGCCCTTTGACCAACATCTCCCCATTAACCTCAACCTCCAGCATCTGGTAATCACCATTCTAGTCTATTTCAATGAGTTCAGCTTTTTAAAATTCCACATATAAATGATATGCAGTATTTGTCTTTGTCTGATTTGTTTCACTTAGCATAATGCTCCCAAGTGCCATCCATGTTGTCAGGAATGGCAGGATGTCCTTCTTTCTCATGGCTGAGTAGCATTCCATTGTATATATATATATATATACCACATCTTCTTTATCCATTCATTCACTGATGGACATTTAAATTGTTTCCAGTCTTGCCTATTGTGAATAATGCTGCAATGAACATGAGAGTGCAGATATCTCTTTGAAATAGTGTTTTCATTTCCTTTGGATATGTACCCAGAAGTGGGATTCCTGGATCATATGGTGGCTCTGTTTTTAATTTTTTGAGGAACCTCCATACTATTTTCCATAGTGGCTACACAGAGTAACATCCCCACCAATAGTGGAAAAGAGTTCCTTTTTCTCCATATCCTCGCCAAAACTCCTCTCTTGTCTTTTAGATGATAGCCATTCCAACAGGCGTGAAGTGATATCTCATTGTGGTTTTGGTTTGCATTTCCCTGATGACTAGTGATGTTGAGCATCTTTTTACTTGTTGGCCATTTGTATGTCTTCTTTAGAAAAATGTCTTTTTTTTTTAAATTTATTTTTAATTTTTTATCTATGCTTTTTGGTGAGGAAGATTGGCCCTGAGCTAACAGCTGATACCAGTCTTCCTCTTTTTTTTCTCCTCAAAGCCCCAGTACATAGTCGTATATCCTAGTTGTAGGTCATTCTAGTTCTTCTATGTGGGATGCCGCTGCAGCATGGTTTGATGAGTGGTGTGTACGTCCACGCCCAAGATCCGAAGGTGAACCCCAGGCTGCCGAGGCAGAGTGCATGAACTTAACTTGGCCACAGGGCCAGCCCCAGAAAAATGTCTTTCTAAAAAATCAGGGTTTTTTTTGCTATTGAATTGTATGATTTCCTTATATATTTTGGATATTAACCCCTTATTAGATATATGAGTTGTAAATATTTTGTCCCATTCTGTAGGTTTAATTTTTTAGTTTAAGTTTTTTCTCTTTAAATATATTATCCTTCTTTCTAAAAACAGTTCTCAAATACTTTATGTTTGTTTTTGTTATTCTGAAAAAAATTGTATGTCTTTAATATATTTTCTATTTTAATCCACTTTCCATTGTCAATGTAGAGGAAAGATATTAATCTTTGTAGTATAATCTTTATCCAGAAAACTTGCTGAGTTTTCTTACTGGTTCTAATAATTTGTTGATTATGTTGACTTTTCAGTGTGGTTGGTCGTGGTTCTCTCTCTTTCCTTCCTATTGCTCTTCTTTGTTTCCTGATTCTATTGCTCTGGCTAAGCCTATAGTACTATGCCAAAACACGGCAGGGACAGCAGGCACCCTTGAGAGCAGGGATGGATCTAAACTTTCTTCATGTACTGTATTTGCTATAGATATTTGATATATAGGCTTCATCAAGTTAAATTAATAAAATATGCATTTATTTTAGTTTTGTGAGAGATTTCTTTAAATTCAAAGGTGTCTATCAAAGGCTTTAAAAAAATTCTTGAGACAATCATGAAATTTTTCTTCTTCAGTTCATCAGTGGTAAAAATTACTTTAATAGTTTATTCTCACATTAAAATTTCCCATATTCTAAAATAAGCCTTACTTGGTCATAACTTTTTAAATACACTATTGGACACAGTTAGCTAATATTTTATTTAGAATTTTCAAATCTATATTCAAACATGAAATAGCTTTATAGGTTTTTTTCTGTTTTTACCATCCTTATCTGACCTTGTAATAAAGGTTAGACCAGCCTTGTAACAAAGGAGAAACAGATTTCTATTTTCTGGAACAATTTATATATGTCAGGGGATTAGCTCAACCTTACACTTGGGTTGAACTTGTCTGTAAAACCGTCTGAGCCTAGAACTTTTCAGGAAAGGGGGAGATCTTTTATTATGTTGTAATGCTTAATTGAATACTTGACAGTTCAGTTTGCTATTTATTCTTGTTCCAATTTTGGAATTTCATACTTTTCCAGAATTGTATCAATTTTAGTAAGTCTCCAAATTACAATTTTTTGTAACGTTGTTAACTCTAAAATTTGGTTGTGCATGTGGTTTCTTTCAGTATTTATTGCATGTTTTCATCTTCTCATTCTTTCCTTCATTAATTTTGTCATGTGTTTATATAGTTTATAACCGTTTTAAAAACCAGCTTGTTTAATGTCCTGTTGTTGCTGCACTCTCTTTCTGTGATTTCTGACCTTATGTATATGTTTTCCTCTCTTTTTCTTCTTTTTTTTTAGTTTTGTTCTGGAACTTTTTTCTAGCTTCCTTCCTGCATTGAAAAATTAGCTCCAAGAATGCTTCAAAAAGAAGTGTGGGGATAAGCCATCTGAAGTCTTAATACCTGACACTATTTTTATTTTATTTGCACTTAAGTGATGGTTTGGTTGAGTATAAAATTCTAGATTTGAAGTCTTTTTCTGTCAACACTTCAAAATATTACTTCACTGTCTTCTTGTATCCAGTTTCATTATTGAGGTTTCATGTCATTCTGATTTTTTTTTCTTTTTAGTTGATCTACTTTTTCTTTATAAATGTTCTGAGAATTTTCTCTTTGTCATTAATGTTCTTAAATTTCACTACAATGTATCTAGTTGTGAATTCTTTTTTTATCTATCTTGTTTAACACTGAGTCCTTTCAATCTGAAGTTTTATATTTTCTTTATTTCTAAGAAATTCTCAGTCATTATACCTTCAAATATATCCTCTCTCCATAATTCATCTTCCCATTTTGGCTTCAAAGGCTGTGCTCCTAACCACTACATTATCCTCCCTCTCTGGAAAGAGAGTCAACATTTTGTTGCCCTTGTCTGTTTAGATCCTGCCTCCCTCCAACACACTGAGAAAGGCAGCAAGCAGTAGGGCCCTATTTTGTTTCTGTGTTCCTGGTGCATCAGTGCCCACTGTGTGTTGAATGAATGAATGAATGAATGAACTAAGAGAATGGAGGAGTAGGGGTGGCCACAGGGCTGGAACAGGAGGTGCTGTGGGGCCAGGCAGCAACTAAGATGCTTGATAGTACTGTGTGCCCACACCTGGGTGCACAACCTCTATCAGGGTGGCAGCCCCTTTAACAGACCCCTCCCTGTGAGAATGAGCACTTGGGCAGCCAGCCCAGCCCAGCCCAGCCTAGCCATGCTCTGAGATAATGACCTCAGGTAAGTGCTGGCCATTTCATCAACCAGCTCTCTATCTGGCCCGAAGCTCCATTCTGACAGCTGTGGGGATCCTGTTGTGAGGCTGGTCTGACCTCTTCCTGTCTGGCTGTGGGACTTATGGCAAGTTGCCCTCCTCTTTGACCCTGAGTTTTCTCTTGTATAACATTGGAATAATGACACTGTCCTGTCCAGTTTCCAATGGTGTAAGGAGTAGCAAAAGAGATGTTTAAGTACTTTGTAAGTGTGAAGAGCTGCACACACGAGGTGCCACTGTATCAGGGACATACCACAGCGGGCGTAAGAACCTCCAGCCTGGAGTCTGAGTCTGAAGGGAGATTCCAGATGGTGATGTGGAGTCCTTGATCTAATTCTGCTTCCTTAGAGGGGGGGCAAGATACCCCACAGGTCTGTGGCTTTCAGATCATTGGCGAGAAACTTCTGGGAGCCAGAGCCGGCTTTCCTTCTGATGAAGAAACAACTCCAGGTTGGCGATTCCATCTACTCTTCACCCTCCCCTCCCACACCCTCATCCACACCGTTATGCTGTATTTCCTACTCCATCCCCCCATCATCTCCTCCTCTGGTTTCATCGGGTCCCCATTCTTGCCTTCCCTGCCTGTAAGAGGGCCGCACACTCTGAGCATTTCCCTCCCCTCTGCCCAGTGGAGCTGCCTTCACTACTTCTGTTACCCCACTCTCACACCTTGTGACCCCACTTTCAGCCAGGCCTAAGCTGAGGAATTCAATCTAAGGATCTCCTGGATGATATGGGCTTACATCTCATAAGTTATATATATTTTCTTTCAATAGGGGCATCCAAGGTCTTAACTCAAAGGGAGCACCAATGGTGGAAATGTCAGGTCCCTTGGCAGCCTGCTGGTGGGGAGAGGGGACGGAGATGTTCCAAGCCCTTCAAATAGCTTACTTAGGCAACGATGTAGAGTCCAGAGAAATACTCCCTTGGTTTCCAAAACACAGACATTTTTCTAGATAAGACTTCCTCCCCCGGACCTAGGCTCTCAGTTCTCTAGAAGCATCCCCTCACTTTGGGGTCTCTTAATGGCCACTCCCAGGAACATTTGAACTTTTATCAGTTCATGGTATTTTCTACCATCTCCTCAGTTTTATTTTTGAAATACCTCTGGTGCCCTTTCAATATTCCTGCCTTTCTGATCTTTTTTCATAAAAGTCTTCCTTTTCTGTAGCTTTATTTTGAAAGTTTTCAAGCATAGCATGAGATGAGAAATTAGATTGCATTATCTTGGACACCATCCAACCCTGAGCTCATTGATTCTGTGAAAATTACAACATGGTTAACACTAAACTAGCACGACTGATGATCACTAATGAGTAAACCTTCAACTATGTGGATGGTGCCTCTGCTTACTGAGAAGATACAATGATAACCAGCAAGTTCCTTGTCTGGTGTTAAGATTAGCGAGTTACTCTGACATTATCTAGTTGGAACATTCAAACCAACCACTTCCCAGTGCGCTACGGAAATCCTATCTTAGTAAAGATAGTAATAGATAACACGCAATATACCAGGCACTGTCCCAAGTACTTTACGTACATTAGCTTATTTATTTCTCACAGTATTGCTATGAGATAATTAATATTTGTATCTCTACATTACAGAAGGGAAAACTGAGACACAGAGAGGTTAAGTCATTTGCCCAAGATTGGAGCTGGTAAAAGATAGAGCTGGAATTCAAACTCAGAGTCTGGCTTCTTTACCATTACCCACACTACCCACTGAAGCTCAGAGAAGGTTATTATGCACCTCCCTCCCCATAGGTAATTACACTGTCATCTCTTCTCACAGGAGACTATCAGAACACTCCCCTATCCCCTTATCATTACAACGTGTGTCTGGGTTTTACCTTCTGCATACTGAGGAGAGTTGGAAAAATTAGGAGACCTTTGAAAGAGGCAAGTATTATAAGATACTGAAGCTGCAGTAAGAAATAGGAAGTAAGCCATGTCTGAGTCAAAGTAAGAAGGGTTGGAGAGGGGAGCAGAGGAGGAAATGAGGGGTCTTATGGAGGACTTGGAAATCATGAGCACATGCTATACAAAAGAAAATGAATAAATAGGAAATTCAAAATCATAAAGATGTCAAATACATCTATAGAATTTCAATTGAAGTCCAATAGGGTGTTTTGTTTTGTTTGGAACTAGACAATCTGATCCTGAAATTGGTTTGGAAGACCAAAGGGCCAAGAATAACTGAAAAGCAATTTTGAAAAAGTGCAAGGTGGAGGAACTGGCTCTACCAGATATCAAGATTTATTATCAAAATATTTAGTAATGAAGACAATAGAGTTCTGGCAAAAGGTGAGCCCAGTGGAGATAGAGAGCCCAACCACTGGCCTGCCCATGTTTGGAAACAATATAAGGCAGAGATGATGTTACAAGTCAGTGTGGAAATGGTGGTCTGTTTAATAAGTGAGTCTTAGGCACAACTTTCATCCATATGGAAAACACAAAATCAGATGTCTACCTGAGATCAACCTCAGGATGATAAAAGAACTAAAACCAAAAAGCAAAACTTTAAAACACAAGATGAAAACACAGAAAAATTCTTCATGACCTTGAGATAAAGAAGGATTTCTTTAAAAAAAAACAAACAAAAAATAGAAACCATAAGAAGCTGCTAATTTTGACTACATTAAAATTAACTTCTACACAAGAAAAGGCCACTATAAGACAGTGAAAAACAAGTCATGGCCTGGAAGAAGATATTTGCAATGAATATATGTAAAGAAATCTCTCCAATTAAAAGACAAACCACATGTGGGAGGAGGGTGGGCATGGGGGAAACAGGTAAAGAATATAAGCTATCACTTTGTAGAAGAGGAACCCCAGAAGGTCAACAAAAATACAGAAAGATACTTACTTTCACTAGTAATCAAAGAAATACAAATCAAGACAATGCTGAAATACTGTTCACACCCACCAGATCAGCAAAAATTTATGTCAGCCAATGCCGAGTGCCAGCAAAGATCTGTTACATCGCGGAGCCTCATTCACCGCTAGTGGGATTGTAAGTTGATACAAGTACTTCGGAGAGCAATTTGGCAATAACAGTAAAGTTGTAGGTGGTCATGTCCAGAAATTCCACTCCTAGCCAATAGTCTTGTTGTCTGCACAAGGAGACATGTATTAAGACGTTTGCTGCAGCATGGAAACAACTTAAATGCCTATCAACAAGAGGACGGATGACTAAATTGTATTATAGGTGTACAATGGAATACAATACAGCATGTGTCAGCATAGATAAAAATCTCGCAATTGTAATGCTAAGGGAGAAATGTGCATTGCAGAAGATTATATTATACACACACACACACACACACACACACACACATATATATATATAGTTTAAAAGCTGGCACAGCATACTACTTTATAATGTTTATGGATACACAAAAGTACAATAAAAATAGTAAAAGATATCAAAACATCTATAAGGATGATTAACACTGAATTCAAAATAGCTAGGCTCTGCGAAATGAGGGAGGAGAATGGGATGGGGATGAGTACATACGGGAACTCAGTTGTATCTCTAATATTTACTTTCTTTCTTTTTTTTTTTTTGAGGAAGATTAGCCTTGAGCTAACATCTGCTGTCAATCCTCCTCTTTTCGCTGAGGAAGACTGGCCCTGAGCTAACATCCTTGCCCATCTTCCTCTACTTTATATGTGGGACGCCAACCACAGCATGGCTTGACAAGCGGTACATAGGTCTGCACCAGGAATCCGAAAAGGTGAACCCCGGGCCGCCAAAGCGGAATGTGTGAACTTAACTGCTGCGCCACCAGGTCGGCTCCTAATATTTACTTTCTTTGAAGTAAAAAGACCTGAAGCAAATAAGATAATATGGTAGTATTTGCTAAAGCTGATGTAGCCATCATTAATGCTGCCCACCAAGTATGTCTGGCTCTCTGCCTTCCAGGCACATGGTAGGATTGCATTTCCCATTCATTTGAAGTTAGGGGTGGCCTAGAGACTTTGGCCAATGAATTGGAGTGGAGTGACTTATATTTCTGGCCTCATGAGCCAGTGCCCAAAACTTCGGCCAACATGGCAGCCCAAGACAAAGCTTCTCTCCTCCCCAATCCCTAAGCAGACATGATATCCTTAGGCAACCTGTGGTGGACGGGTGGATAAGTGAGAACTGAACCTTTGTTGCTTTCAGCCATTGGGATTTGGGGATGTTTGTTACCACAGCACAACCAAACCTGTCCTGAATGATACAGCTAAGAAGTGGGTCCACAGGGGTTCACTGTATTAGTCTCCGATTTTATCTACATGTTGAAGTGTTACAAATACATTTTGTAAACAGTTTTTAAATTGGACTGGATTAATCATATTTCTTGATTCATGGCACATTATCTTTACTGGTCTGTATAAGGCCCCTCATTTTACTAACTCCTGTTTTCTTAATAAGTACTTCAGACTTGGGATGGAAATGATGATGAACTGCAGGAGATCTTGATAAGGGGAATGAATGATGGGCTTGCACTCCCAGCGTGAGTCCAGATTTCCTCCAGTGCTGTCTGCTAGCCTGCAGCATTGCTCATCAGCTTGTGAGAGTCAGAAACCCAATTAGAAAATCTTAGCTCTTCTCCAGAGAAATGTAAATAAGAATTGTAATGAACGCAATGGCCCCAAGTGTTGCTGACTCCTTGTGTGGGTTTTAGAAAATCATTTCACTATTTGTTCTCAATTCTCTGATGTCTCTGAAAGTGGCAGATTTGCCCCCAGAGAATCCGTTTCCTTCCCGCTTGCAGCCAGCGGCAGCTGCCCTCCATCCCGCCAACCAGCAACTGTTTCCCCAGATGCAGGTCTTCTCTAAGAGAAACGCTAAGAAAACTTCTGCATCTCTTTGCTTTCCAGGTTCTTTTCAGGGCTGCCTGCAAAACCCTCAGGGAGTAAAAGCCCCAGAAAGAGGTGGGGGGAGGGGCAGAGTGCAGGGAGAAGGAAGAGAAACTCATGTTCTTGGCCAGTTCTGTTCCGTACTGTGCAGCGAAACACAAGCAGTGCCTGGAAGTCACTGTGAAATGCGATGCCTTTGAGAAGTTCCGTGGAAAGAATGACAGCATGACCAACCACTCCCCCACCCCACCTTTTTTCCAGTGGGAGTGAGAAATAAATAGACTGACACATTTTCCAGTCAGGGAGCGATTCTGGAGAGCAAGTTTACCTTGGCACAGGAGCTCAGGTGGGGCTGTGAGAAACCTTATCTGTGCTTGCCCGGTAAACAAGGAGCCCTCCATCTCCCCAGAGCCTTGGCCACCCAGCAGGTGACCACAGGAGGCAGGTGAGCAGGGAGAGCGGCAGGCTGGCCAGAGCCATCACAGAGCTCAACTGGCCCGGGAGCAGGTTGTGTTAGGTAAATATTGCCTGGATTTGGTTGACAGACTCATTTACTGATTGTCTGTTGGTTGCCAAGAGAAATGCCATCAAATTCACCAGATGCAAAGGTAAGATTGATGTCCCTTAATTTGATGATTCTCAAACAGTAATGTGCATATGATCACTTGGGGATCTCCTTAAGTAACTTCTGATTCAGCAGGTTGGGGCAGGGCTGAAAAATTGCATTTCTGCAGAGCTGCAGGGTGATGCTGACGGTGCTTGTCTATGGACCACACTGCGAGCAAGCGAAATCTTAATGTTCAGATGACTGTGTGCATTTTACACAGTGGAAATAGTTACCATTTAAGGAGCTCGGTATGACTCTCTGACAGCTGCGGTACCAGGTGTTTTCTGTTCTCTTGCTCTCTTACTCTTTACGGCAGCTCTGCAAGGCAGGTGATTATCCTCGTCCCCTCCTTGGCAGGCAAGGAAATTGATGCTAAGAAAGGTTAATTTGTGCTATATATGTATCATTTCCAAGAGATTTCATTACTACCTTCCCCCTCCTTCCCAGTGATCTGAAATAACCCAAAGACAAAGGACAATAAACTCCCCGTGGTGGGGCTGGGCGTTGTCTGCTTGTGGCTATTGGCCCTCTCAACGCTCGAGAATGAGTAATTCCTTTTCTACAGAATCATCAGGGCCAAGCACAGCAATTCAGGAATCCTGGAATCAATGTTTGGCCTAGTAAGCCCTGGCCTCAGTAGAGACTGTTGCTCAGAAAGGTGGACAAGTCTAGTTTTCAGATCCCTCTGGTACTGATGTGTTCACTCCTATGACATGCCGTTTGAGATTCTTCATACCAGGAGCAGATGCTTTGATGTGTCAGCTTGGAAAGAATGTCTCTTAAGGGCCATTCAGGACCATAAAAAAAAAAAAAAAAAAGGGCCCCACCTTGTGGAAACACCAAAGAGAAGGCAATTATAACCAGATCGACCCACCTGGAGATATTTAAATACCTCGAAGAACCATGATGTGCTCTTGCAAAACCCAGACAGCTTCCAGGTATGAACTTGCATCATGTCTAGATCCTAAGGAGCAAGACAGCCGGCTGGCTGGTCCTGGCCACACGCTACACAAGGCAAAGTGGGGACAATGTGAGACTCACCCTCCAGACCCTCCAAGACCTGAATTTTGGTGACCACTCAACAAGTCGGGTGGCTCCAGGACTCCATTAGCATTTGAACCTCATCCATGGCGGCTCTGTGATGCGACCATGATTTGAAACACAGGGTGGGGAAGGCCAGGTTCGAGCCCTCCTGGAGGTTCATTTCAACTCCATCCCTGGGAAGTTGCTACACAGAAGGGAAAGACTCAGAGTGGTAAGCCCCGAAACAAATTGAAGGACTCCAAAGAAGTCATATTTACTATTGTTGTTTACATATTACACCATTCTAGAAAGCATTTGAGGGATTTTACAGAAACCATATAAAATAGAACAAAATTTAAAAAAAAATAGGAAGAGAGAAAATCGGGGGAAGGGAATATAAAAGGTAACAAAGGATAAAGCCTGATGTGGTCAATACCTTATCAAACACTCTAAGGTCCTGTGCTCTTGGACTAAGGCATCTTCAGATCAAGCTCTGACTTCCTAACCTAAAAAGCAAAAGTGCAAGAAAAGCATGTACAGCATTCGCTGCACCCCTGAATAAGAAACGAAGCAGTTGCTTCAGGGAAGGATATCTATTCCTGACACTGGGGCTCCCCATGGGGCCTCATAAGAGAGCATCAGAAGACACAGTAGAATGTTATAAGAGTGTCCTCAACACCAGCTCTATGAGAAGCCCCACAGGGGGTTTCATAGGAACGTTTCCTATAACAAACACCCCCAATGCAGGCTGATGGCCATGGCAATGCCCAGCCCATTGAAAGCCATTATGAAAGACTCCAGAAAGACCTTTCCTGAGCTGGCTTAATCCCAGGATAAAAGTCCGAGGCAAGGAACTGCTTTGGCAATCTGATGGGCCAATTTCTAAGGCCCCCCTGAGCCCCACCTCTCTGAGATCTGAATTCAGTCTGCTCCCCAAGTCTTCACTCAGTGCTTTGGGGAGTGAGTCCCTAGTGTTCCCAGCAAACCTGCAAACATTGAAGGGCAAGACAGGGGGCATCCATGGGCTGGGAACAATGGTCTTCCTGCCACGACCTGCTGGGCACAGAGCAGGCGTAGGCCAAGGAGCCAGAGGACGAAGGGCTGGTCCTGAGTTCACCATTCACCAATGGTCAGAACTGAGGAAAGGCAGCTCTTCTTTCTGGGCCTTAGTTCTGTCACCTACAAAATGGAAAAGACGGACAAGCATCTAATCTGTGCCCTCCCTAAGGATTCTCCCAGCTGTAGTCCTCTGCAATGCGTGACAAACTGAAAAGGCGATAAAGCAGGGCTGTAGGCTTTGGAATCTATGGTAGAAAAGGAAATGTACCACCAAGATCCCCTTTCAGGGGAGAACTTGCTGCCCAGCTGTGGTGAGGGGGTCAGCTGACTGCCTCCAGCTGTCAGCTCCTTCAAGATCGGCCTCAGCCAAAGAGAGCCACCTCTCCCAAGACAGACCCTTCCCCAGGATAAGACAGCCCACGCTGCAGACTAAGCGAGGCAGGGGAACAACGGACCAGGCTTTTGTCCCAATCAGGACACTCTGACTGGTAATATTAGCTCCAAAGCTCCCATGGGATTGCCTGAGATTTACTGAGCCTGAACTTCAGTTAGACTTCTTCATCTGCCCAGGCTGCTTCTTCCCCCTTCCTTTCATCAGTGTTGGTCCCAAACCCTGTCTCTGCATCTGCCTCTGAAGAACCCATTTGCAACAGGGTCGAAGCACCCAAGGCACAGAGACTTGCCAGGCATGTGACTTTCAGAACAGAAGCCTTAGCCACCATGGACCCAGGAGCATAAGAAACAATGAGCACGGATGGTATGACAACGCTTGTAGCCGCAGCTGTAACTCAACAGGCAGTCATTACATGGAAACCCCACTAATGTAAAATGGACATGACCCTCTTCTCCCCAAACCAGCCCATTACAGACTGTGCTTTTCCAGTGGATGGTGCCAGTTTTCTAGTCGCCCAAGCTCAAGAACTCCAAGCCTATTCCAATTCCCTCTCCCTTCTGCTCCCACATCCGAACAATTACTGAGTTCTGAAGGCTCCATCTTTGCATTGACTCTCACCACCATCTGCACCTCCCACGGCACTGCTTCCTCCTGGGCTATCACAGCAGCCCCCTCTGACCTCCCTTTCTCCAGTGTAACCCCTCCTTTCTTACTGTCAGATCCCCGTGTGGGCTCCTATCACGGCGAGGCCCCCCACTGCTGTTCCCCATCATTGCTCTATAGAAGGAAGAGAAGGCTAGATATATTGGAGTCACACCAGGCCCTCACACCTGTTTCCCCTGAAGTGCTGGGAGGTGTTTGTTGCTGCTTGTGACAAATACCCAAACACAAACAAAGGTTGTAAAACAACGTGAACTGGATGAGAAGTTTCTTTTTCTATTTGGATTGATGTCAGCCTTATTTCCCTACCTTAGACCCAGAAAACAGAGCACTTGTTCAACTGCCGAGATGCCCCTGGCACGTAAGTGTATGTGCCTGTGTGGACATGTGGAGGTCCTGAGAACAATAGAAGAGCTGGGTGACTTGCTGGCACTCAATAGCAGGGTATTTCTTAATGTTGCTTGTTGAACAAATAGCTTTAAGATGCCTGTGTCCCCACGTGCAGAAGGGTGGGCTGTGAAGGTGGGAGACGGTGTGCCTGCCAGTGAGGGCCAGTGTGACCTCCTTAGACTGTCATATGTGTGCAGCAGCTCACAGAACTGTGTGCTTCCAGCCAAGATGGGCAAGTGTGAGACCCAGTGTGAATATGCCAAGAAATGTGCTGGAAAGAGGGAGAGATGGGATATCAACCATTAGATTTGGCATCTATCTGTTCAAGAGAACTGGCTTGGTCTCTCTTTCTCAGAACCAAGAGAGACTTGCTGTCCTTGCTATGTTTTCTTGTTAACCAGCAACAAAATGAAGTAATTGAAGTGGGTTTCACTTTCCCTTCTTCTTACTGCTCATCTCCAAGCAGATCCACTGGAGGATAATCTAGCACTGCACCTTTCTGCTGAGGCAGCCCAGGGCTTGCCACTATTGCATCTTACTGTCCAGGAGCCGAGGGCGGGGAAGATCAGGCCCATTTTACAGATGAGTAAACGGAGGCCAGAGAAGTGAAGAGGACTGTTCATTCTCCTGTTAAGAATGTCAGACAACATTAGATCTGGTGTGTGATTCATCAATCTTTACATTTTCTTCTTTTTAAGTGGAAAAATTAGTAAGCACTGTGGAAGATTAGGGTCTTGTCGATGAAGGCAATAAAATGAGAATAACCCTGGAGAGTCTGTGGGAAGGGAACCCTCTCTAGGGTGGACCTGGAAGCAAAGTGAGTCAAGGCTTTTGTTGGTGCACTCTCCAAGCGCTTGGCAATTACAAAGAGCAGGTGGCTAGGAGTGGGGAATGGCCCCCAACCTCCAGAAGGACTCAAACACCTGTAATGCTCTAGTTTTTTCAATAGTAGCATCAGGGGCATCAAAGAATGAAGTTGGAAAATGGCCTTGAGAATCTCCTTCCAGCTTTCTGGTTTTCCTTTCCTAAGAGGAGGCCTGGATGAAGAGGAACAAGACAGCCAGGTGTCTGCTCAGAGGGCAGTGGGGGAGAGCAAGACCAGGTTCCTGCTGCAGCGCAGGCTCCAGAAGCCAGGGCAGGAGGTGTGGGCGGCCAGTGTCCTGCTGCCATCAGTAGCTGGCAAGGCTCCTGCCTGAGCCCCAGATGTGCCCCTCCATCTGCTCACTAGGCTTAGAAAGCCTCTGTGGAAGCCTCTGCTGCCCCGAGGGCCCCATTAAGCCTGTGAAAAGGCATTTGGCCTGTCTCACCATTGTGACTTGTCATTGGCTTTGCAGGACTGCAGGACTTCTGCAGTGAGGTCAGGGCCACCTTTCCTGGTGCACACCTAGGTGGCTCTGCCTGGCCTGGGCCTGGGCAAGGGTGCTGAGTGCCTAGGGCCCACTCGGAAGAGTCCCCTTCGGCCTGAAGCTCTGTCTCTTCTTAGTAAACAGGGAGGAAGAAAAGGGTTTGCCAGACCTTTCTTACGCCCCTCCCATTGATCACTGGAGGTAATCAATCCACTAAGTGCTGTTGTCAGATTAGAGCTGGAATCATGGATTCCAATCAGATCTCTCCAGAAGGGCTGTGACTGACACGGAAAGCCATTTTATATGTGTGCCTGCTGGTTGCAGCCACCTAGCCCTTCTGAGGGGTTCAGTTCTTTCTCTGCCTTACCATGGCGCGGTTTCCCCTCAGACTGCTACCATCCACCATCGTGAGCCTTTGAGACCACAAAGATCTTCTCTCTCACCCACTTACCCTGCCTGAAGTGCCACTCTGAGATGGAGGCCCTCGAGGTATTGCAAGCATGTCATTCTCACAATAGTGTGAATTTGTTCGTCAGATCAAGTTCGCTTGCCTGGCAGCTGCCTGGGATTAGCAAGCTGAAGGATGAACATTTCAATGGAAAAGAAATGGATGGTTTTGGAGCTTGGGAGGCTGTTATGAAGGGAGCATCAGGTTTCTTGAGCTCAATGGGCACCTGGGGCAGGTCAAAGAGAGGTGTGAAACAAGAGGGAATGGAAAGGGGAAGTCTCAGAAGACACATTTCACATAAGCTCAATTTGACCTACTTAACACTTCTGCTTCGGCCTCACCTGACTGGAGGAGAAATGCTGATATTAGCTCAGATTCTGTAGAGGTGGGGAAAACTGGACTGCTATGGCTCGTAGAACTGACAGATGTTTTTCCTGCTAGAAATTCTGTGCACAGTCCCTTCTGCAGAGCACAGGGTCCTTTACTAACAACAAGTATTCATTTAGCATGCGGACTTGGAGTCGTGGGGGTCTCTGGTGCCCTCTCCCAAGATCTAGATTCTTCTACTCCCTCCTAGTTCCCAGCATATCCCTGGCACTTTCTCCCTCCTGGGCCTTTGCTTATGCTGTTCTTGTTGCTAGGATTGACCTCTGGCTTCTACCTATCCTTTGAGGTCAGCTCAATGGCATTCTTTCTCCTTACCTTCTTCTGGTACCAATCATTCATTCATTCATTCAACAAATGTTTCTTGAGTGCCAGAAGGAGTGCTTGTGTTCCAGGCACTCATCCAGGTGGTGGAGACACAGGAGCAAACAAAACAGATTCAATCCTACCCTTCCAGAGCTCATATTCTGGTGGACAGTGCCCCTCTCTCCAAGGCAAGAGTAATCATACCACCTCCATCGTCACATGTCTCTGCTACAGCAGTTATCATATGGCCTTTGGGGGGCTGGCGTCCGGTCCTCCCAGTCTCCCAGTGACAGACACCATGCCAAGCCCCAAAGGCAGCCCTTAATTTCTTTTTAGAAGGAACTCAGGGGCAACAAATCTGGCAGGAAGGGCGGAGGCTGGGCGTCTTATATGCAAACTGCACTGGCATAGCTTGTGGGCTGTTTTTACTCGGCTTTGTGATTATTTAGGGGACCACTAAAGCAATTTAGGGAATTTGCCTTAAAGCTGTGTTGGCCTGGCAGACACACTGTTATCACTTAGAGGGTGTGTTTATTTGGGATGGTTTTGGGGCGATGGGAATGGGAGAGAACTGAAGTTCTCCTAAAGTGATTCCTTGGAACCACCACCATCTGGCACATAGTAGGTGCTAAATGCCTGTTGGTAGAATTGTTGTGCAAAGGGCAGGAAGGTATAATATGGGCCCAGCTATCTGATCCCAAGGCTGGGCACCATGTGGGTGTGAAGTACACCAGGGACTCCAGTGAGCTGGTGTTAGCTCAGGTTACAGAATTGGCAGCTGGTTCAGAAGGAGCTGCTCCCCGCGGTACATAATTCACTGCTTGCTCCTCCAAGCAGGAGCCGTGGGTGTGAAAGCCACAGGGACGCAGCTGCCCCTGGAGGAAGCTAGCCGACATCCTGTGGATTTGAAAAGAAAACTGAAAGTGCTTTTCTTCACGAGAAACTATTGTAAGCGTTTTCCTCTTTTTTCAAAACCTGACAGGTACCTCAGAGTGTTTCTGGTCCAGAGTTGTGGGTGAAATAGGGGGAGGGAGTGGTATGAAGGAAATTTGGATTGCTCTATACTCCGTGCCCTTTGTCTGACTCAGGCAAGGTATCAGCCTGCCGGAGCCCACCCCGAGGAGCGATCTGCAATAGGATGTGTGTCCTAGTGACAGTAACCTCTTTTCTGGCTGTTAAAGTGCATTCCTGTGTAGATGTGGAAAGAGAGAAAGCACACGAGAGCCAGAGCCAGGACAGGAATGTGACTATTTCCTTAATTGGACACGAGAGCCTTGAACTGGTTCCAGTTTTAGTGTTTTCTTTTAAGAGCCTGGACCTTAAAGATTCCATAGAGTTTTTTCTCTGAAAATTCCCTTTGGTTCAAAGGCCCCTGGATAGAAATAAAGAAAAAGCCAGGGCTGGATCTCTTTGATATTTGGGAAGGCAAGAGTTCATGGGCTGCCAGATCCCAGGCTTCTTTTAGGGGTGAGAAGTTTCTGAGCAGAAAGAGCAGGCGCCTCCTGGGATGGTGCATGGCAAGGGTATCCATGGGCTTTGTTTTGGGCTGCAGAGCCCAGAGGATAGGACACAAAGCATTTTCCTCTTGAGCATTTATAGAAGCAATTTCTCTCGGCCTTGTTAGCACCCTGAGAGCTAAAAAGAGATGTCTATTGCCTGCTTTATTGCTTTAGGAGTCTGACACACAGAGATCATGCAACTTACCTGAGGACTTACAGCAAAATCAGTCAAAGGCAGAAGATTTCGTCTGGTGAGTTTGGGTTGCTTCGTATTGTGGGCTGCTAATTCCCCAATGGCCAGCGTGGGAAAGCATGCCCACACTCTCAGGCCTCACTCGCTCATCATGTGCCCAGAACCCAGCTGAACACTTGCTGGGAAGCACCAAAGACTGGAGGAACTCCTGGGGTGTGAGGGAAGATGCTGGGACACTGGGACCACAGCCGTGCCCACCAGGCAAAGCTTCATTACCTGCCTCTAATGTCTGCTCCCCAAAAGCTGGAAACTTCAGTCAAGGGCTTCAGGGGAAATTGGGGCAGTCTGTGGCTGAAATGAGTGAAAAACTGAAGCAGATGCAATCAACTCTGCTGAAACCCCTCTTTTCCCCCAGATACCTTAAAAACAAGCCATGCATCTGCTCAGTGCTTTCCAACTTACCAAGTGTTTTCATAACATTATCTCATTTCATCCTCACATCAACCCACACACATTCTTGCCTTTCAGATTTCTTATGTACTCAAATGAGTTTCACCGAAAAATTGGCTAGAAACTCCCTTTCTCTTACTCAATCTTTTTTTCAACCCCAACCCTTGGAGTGATGTCTTTAAGAAGCTCTCAGATTCCCAGGGTGGGAAATGTATGTATTCTGCCAGCCCTGCCCCACTGGGTAGACACCAGTCATCCTGGTCTTTGCTACTGGAACCAACGCTTTTGAATTCAGTTTATAGTTTAGCTGTTAAAACAAACGAATAAAACCACGGAGGCCAGAATACGTGTGGTACAGTGGAGAAAACACAGGCTTTAGAACCAACAACCCCAAGAATTGAATTTAAGTTCAGCCATTTGAGAGCCAGGTGGTCATGCCAAGTTACTTAACCTCTCTGAGCCTCTCTTTCTGCATCTGCAAAATGGGGCAATAGTGCTTATGTTTTAAAGTTGTTGGGAGGCATAAAGGTGCTAACAGAAATGAGTGTACCTTAGCAAACAGCTACTTCGTGAAGTCCCTTATAGCTAACCAAAGGACCAGCTTCACCACTACTAGGCAAATTGGGAGATCAAGTGTGGGAATATGTTGCTAAATGAATTAGGATGGAGACTTTTTTTCACTCGATGAAGAATGAGCCTCGTATCCTGCATACATGGCACTGTGGTGCTGGAGGTAGCTCTAATAAGATAGAAAGCTCAGTACCTTTATTCTGTTTTTAATTCTTAGTTTAGGTGAGGGAGAGAAGGAGCTGGGAAACTGGATTTATGTAATGTTGGAAAGCAAGGCAGTTCTGGTTACACCTGGAAATTCTATTGAAGCAGAATTGCAATTCAACCCTTTAGTCCTGGGGACAAAGGTGGGAGAAGGGAGGGGTGCAGAGGGCTATTTAGTTTACTGATCAGCACACAGTAAATACTCAATAAGTGCTGGTGGTGGACTGGGGGGGATTTGACAGTCCAGATGGTGTGTTTGACTTCTGCTGCTGACTTCTTGGCAAGTTCATTGCAAGGCGTAGGGTTGTAGAGGAAAGAACATTTGACCATCAGTCTGAAGCCCTGCGTTTAGGTTCCATCTTCACCACTTAATAGCCTGGCGACCTTGGACAGGCCATTTAATCTCTTAGATGTCTTCTCACCTGTAAAATGAGGAGACTGGATTCGGTGATTTGGAAGGTCTCTTTCAGCTCTAAGGTTCTGGGGCCCAATGTAACTTCATTTGCATGTGTTTCTGTTTCTTCATTTACTCAAAGGCAGTAGGGATAGAAACGTACCTCATAGGATATTGGGAAGAAACGGTTAGTCTGCACGTTCAAGTACATTGTGTCTTGAGAGATATGAAGGGAATGCTGTGACCCAGCGCAATGCAGCAGAGTAGGGCAAGTCCCCTCGTTTATTTCAGCCTCCGTTAGCATTTTTGTAAACTGGGGACTGTAAATCGTGCTATGTTAATCTTATTACATTCTTTTGAAAGCCAAGATCGTGAAAATGTTTTGAAAAACATGCAAGATACTATATAAAGTATTACGATTGAGAAATGACATATTTGTTATAGTTGTATCAAAGTTAAGCCCCTTGTCTCCCATATTTTCAAATGAATGAATGTGTCACCGTGGTTCCAGAGGGGAAACAGAAAGTGTAGATTTGGGGTCACAACCCAAAGCTTACTTTCCACTCCAACTTATTCCAAATGTTCTCCAGTGTAGGAAATTTTACTGGAGGCCAGCTATCTGCTGGCAAGGGCCTTACTTCCCCTCCTCTTCTCCAAAATGAGGCCATTTTGACACAAGGTGTGTGTGGGGGTGGGGCGTGGGGGATAGCTTTCTGAGTTTTGAAAGTTTCACAAAGCAATAATCACAAATATGCAACGGGGGTGTTGGTATGCAAAAGCGGTGAGACAGTTTTTTATCCCAGGTCTTGCCAGGGATTGCTCCTGGGGAGAGATGGCAGAAGGCGTCAGTCCTGCCGGCCCAGGGCCTAGCTCAGGCACTCTCCTCTAAGTGCCCCAGGAAGGCCAGCCTGGAAGCCAGCTCTCCAAGCATTGGCTTCTCCTTTGGCTTCGTAGATGACAACGCTCAGATTTTCAGCAGCTTCCCTACCCGAGGCACAACAGCCCCTCCTGTTAGCAGTAAACCCACACCTGGAGCATCCCCTTAGCACCTGTCCACAGAAGACTTGCATCCCCCTCCATCAGGACACTACCTCTAGAAAAGCAGAATGGAGATGGTACTTGGCAGCACAAAGCAATTTCTGATTTATCCTGTGGGCTGGGGGTAGGGAGAAGCTCCGGAATTTCTCTGGTTGGAGGGAGCAACTAAGGGGCTTTTCTTGAAGCTGCGTTTTCACAGGAAGTACACTGTTTTTACTCAGCTTGTATATATGAATGACTAAAAATACCAAAGTTGTTTTTTAAATTTAATCATTCTTATCAATTCTTAGCGATTACTTTTATTTGCCTTGGCTTGTGGGGCTGATGAAAATTATGAGGGCCTCCACACGGTCCTGCCACTGTTAAATCCTCACCATGAATCCTGTCATCCTTTACCTGAGATAAGTTTATTCGTTTCCACTTTTAAGCGCAAAGACATGGATTCAATACATTCACTACCTTTCAAAGACCTGACAGATTTCAAAGCACATTTAACTTTGCCTTCTTTTTGACCCCCCTCGCTTCCCCCCAATTCCTCCGTCCTCAATACACTCATAAGTCAGGGTTATAAAGCCGTTTTACAGGAGTTTGAAGTTGAGGTGTGAAGCAACTTGCTCCAGCCACAGAGGGGCACACTCCCATCCCGGCTCTGGGGGCTGCGCAGCCTGACCGCCTGGACAGACCCCAGGAGATTCAGTTCCAGGGCAGTGTGGGAGGGGTCCGGCTGAAGCTCTTTGTTTCTCCTGCTTCGAGCAGATCCGGGAGCCAAGGCTGGTGAGCTGTGCTTGCGCGGCGCCCATCCGCGTCCCCTGCCCCGCACCGCCGGCGGGGTGACTATGTGTCCAATGGAAAGATCCTACGACGACACAACATCCTTTCTCACACAAATAAAACGCTCCACGGTTCTCAGTGCTGCAAACCAGCCCCTTGTAAACTAATGCTACCCCCGCAGGCACTCGGTCCCGCAGCTCCGCGTCCCCTCTTATCTTTCCACTGCCTCTGTTTTAGCTGTGCTCTCATTTGCACGCAGCTTGCGTGAGATAGAAGAGACGCACCTCCCGCGCAGCGATCGAGGTGCTGCGGCCAAGGATGCCAGGAAGAGGTCTAGTTTGGGGGATGAACGCTGAAGAGGGATCTCCCAGGTATGGGCGGGGGACAGTGAGTGGGTGCAAACGAGGGCGCTGGTCGACTGATGGCGCCCTCCCCTGGCTCTGCGCGGTCGCCGAGCGGTCACGTCCGGAGCCGGCCCCAGCGCCCTCCTCACGCCACAGTCCTCTGTCCCCGAGTTCCCCAGGGTGTGTGCAGGAAGGGGGTCGCCGACGCGGGCGGGCTTGTGAGCGCGAAGCGGCGTTGACATTGAACTCCAGCCCGGGTGCGTGCAAGTGTGTGCGCGCGCGTGTCCACGCGCGTGTGTGTGTGTGTGAGTCGTGGGGAGGAGGCCGGTCTGGAAGCTGCAGCAAACCACGGCCCACGGGGAGCAGAGCCGAGCGCGCCCCCGAGCCGCCGCCCGCAGGAGCAGCAAGCGCTGAAGCCATTCATGATTTTGGTGACGTTATTCCAGGAGTGGGCGAGGGAGGGCGGGGCCTCCTGGGGCCGAGCCCCGCCCCCGCCCCTATAAATACGGCTTCCCGGGCTCTTTGTGGGCCGCGAGCTCGGTGGAGAACCGAGAGCTCTGTCTTCACTGTCGACGCAGCTGGCAGTGGGGCTGTCTCCGGAAGGTGGACCGGCGAACGCCCAGTGCCCGCACTCGGCCGCCTGCGTCCCTGCCCGCCGCGCCTGTCTGCGCCCGTGACATCCTTACTCGGGACGCAGTGACCGTTTTTAAATCACAAGGGCGTGGGTCAGCCTCCCCTAGGACTTCATGTCTGTTTATTTCCCCATTCACTGGTGAGTATCCTGCGCCCCCGGCGGGCATCCGTCTCGCGGCCGTGGCCGCGGGCCTCGGACGCCGGCTCGTGCCGGCTCGGGTGCGAGGGCAGCTGGCGGCGCGGACGCTGGGCGCTAACCCGCCGCCCCAGCCCGTGCAAGAGACAACGTGAAGGTTGCAAAGGTGGGGGGTGGGGGGGTGCGGAGGTGGTGCTGAGAACATCCAGACAAAGGAAGTGAACTCGAAGACCTCACTTCAGTGACGGCTGGGACGGTGTGTATATGGTGGTGGTGGGGTCGGGGGAGAACCAGGGGTCACGCCTGAACCCCTCTAATAAAATCCCTTATGCGGAGGGCTGCAGGAGGCGCGCGCACCGCCTGGCGCAGGGGGCTCCTGCTCGCCCCGGGCCCCTCCCCTTTTTCTTTTTGTTTGCATGCAAGTCTCGGCGTCGAGGCCGGCGGCAGCAGGCTGAGCTGGTGCAGCGGTGGCGTTTGCAGAGCTCCGAGGGGTGGGGGAAAAACGCTCTCCCCACACGTAAACCAAGAGAAGCCACAGGCAGCAGCACAAGCACACGCTGCACCCTCTCGATCCTCTTTCTCTCGATAACCCCTAAAACCCGACGCGCTGTTGTGGGGACCCGGGCTAGAGAGGAGCCGTGTTCGCCTAGTTCGGCTGGAAGGAACCCGGGCCGGCCGAGCGGCAGAAGACCGGGGATCGGGACTAGAAGGGATGTGCCGCGGGCGCCTAGCTCGTTGCGGAGCGAGGCCCCCGGCCGCGGCGACTTGAGCGCCGGCTGCTGCTTCCTTCCTGCGCTGGGGAAGAGGAGGAGCGGCCGGGGGGCGAGCGCTGGCGGCCCCGGAGCGCGCTCTCAGGTGCAGGCGAGGAGGGTCCCGGCCCGCAGGCTGTAGCTCGGCGCGGTCCTGCTCAGCCCAGTCCTGCTCAGCCCGGGAATCAGAAAGTTCATCCTTCTGGCTTCAACTTTTCGGGTCCGCGCCACAGCCCGGAGCGAGGAGCGAGCGCCCCTACACCAGGCAAAGAACCTGGCGAGCGACCTGTGGGCGCTCTTCTGGTCCAATTCTTTGGGGGTCGGCGGCAGCCTTTCTATGACCTGGGAGGAAACTGCTTTTGGAGTCCGATCTCCTGACCCTGAACTTGCCCGGAAGTCCAGCATCTTCTCTTAGTCTCCCCTCCCCCATCCCAGCCTGGCTCTGCTTAGAGAGGAGACTGAACTCTCAAAGTAAAAATTCTCCGGTTCTTGAGGCTTGCGTACCCCTCTCCTTCCGGGCGCCCCTTCCTCCCCACCTCCGTGGTATGTGAGCAGCCATGTGGGTGAGACTTTGAAGGCTATTGGAAGCTTTGTGCCCCTGGCCACTCATAACTTGCCAAGGTGGATGTTAGGGCCCATCAGGGTTATTATCCCCTGAGAAATTAAGGTTTAGAATTATTTTATAGTTGACTAGCACTTCATGGTTTGCAATGTTTTGTTTCCCAGAGGTTAGCTCTTTAGTGTAACTATGAGATATGCGTTATTAGCATCCTGGTGCCAAACAGGGCACCTGTGGCTCAGAGAAATTATATGACTTGTTCAAGATCAAACAGCTCTTGAGTGTCAGAGCTTGGACCAGAACCTAGTGCTTCTGTTTCCAAATCCATTGCCATTTCTACCCTATATAGTAAACATAAAATGAAGAAGAGCTTGGTACCTCTGTTTCTTTAGATACAGTCCCTCTAAATCCTACCCCACTTTTTTTTTTAACCATGTTTAAAGGCATGATGGTGAAAATATCGGGTGTTGTGTAGCGAGGGCATTGACTTTGGTATGTGCTATTTGGCATTATGCATTCGGGACCCTGTATGTGCCCAAGGCTTGGGTGAGGATAATGGAACATTTGTATCCTGCTTACAGAGTACAAAGCACTTTCACATGTCAGCCCATGGTGGGCCAGCTTGGCCCCTCTGGAAATTTCCTTTGCAATCAGAGTCCAGGCATCCTTAAGGCTTTTAATCCAGGGATGTTTTTCAAGCTGTGAGCTTGCAGCTGCTGTGGCTGGGGCCAGAGAAAGGGCTTGGATGGCAGATGTGAAGCTTGCAGAAAACCGACCCCTTGGGGCTTTAAGTGGGACATTTTGCAAGAAGGAACTCTAGAGAGACAAAGAGAAATTTAGGACAGCAACATTATTGGACTTTGTTTCCCTGAGGTTGACCTGTTATTATTATGTAATAATAATACTATGTAGTACCTCTGGAGAAGGGTTGAATTGGTTTTAATATAGACAGACAGACTCAACTACCTACTGTTCTGTTTTTTCTGCTTCTGTCACTTAAAAGAAAATCCAGAGTGGCTCTGTGCCAGTGGAGACTAGTACAGGAGAGGAGGGGAGAGATTTGCCAGAGAGGTTTTCAGACAATGGGCTTTGTTGGTCGAGGTTGAGAGCCCTGATGCTCTGGGCTTGTAAGGCACTTCCTTGGGGTGTGAGCTTGTTTTTCTGAGAGTTCTGTTTTGAGCATCTCTCATCCTGCCTCCAGACAGCCCCCTGATCTAACAGCAGAATGCACCGAGAGTAGGAATGTGAAAGTGCCTATGTTTGTTGACTTTTGGTCTGGGTTTCTTGGCAGCCCTGACTATCTGAGATCAGCCGAGATGACTGAGGTGATGATGAACACCCCATCCATGGAGGAGATTGGCCTCAACCCCCGAAAGGATGGCCTTTCCTATCAGGTGAGTTCACTACTGGCTTCCTTCTGTCTCTTTAGAGCCTAGTGGCTTTTGCTGGGGCTGGAGGCAGACTTGGTTCTGCATCCCGGTGCTGCTTATAAGAGCTATGTGACCTTGGGAAAGTCCCCTAATGCCAGTAAGCCTCAGTTTCTTCATCTGTAAAATGGGGCATTGATAGTCCTTACCTCATAGAATTGTGGTGAAGATTCAACATGATGAGATAATGTGCATAAAGGATTTGCAGTCCCTGGGGCACAGTAAAGGCTCAGGAAACATGAGCCAATGTTATTAATTAGTCACCCTGGCTGCTGTGGACTCTCGAATTCATGGTAGCAAAGGGGGAAGTGATTCGTGCAGTCAGTTCAGACGAACCGTCCCTTCCCAGCTGTGCCTTGGGCAGTAGAAACATCACTATGAGGGGAGGCTTGTGGAGAAGGGTGGTCTGGTGGAGGAGTAGCCGTGTCAAGTGCTGCTTTCTTAGGCTGATGGTTGACCAACTGATTCCAAGAGAGCTAATGTTCAAACTACTGAGAGTTGAGGAGAACTTCCCCCAAAGGGAGGCTGCCTCAGGGAGGCCATTGCTGGAATTTAGCTTAGAGATCATCCTGTGCGGCAGATCCAAAATACTTAAGGACTGAAAGAAGTGACCTAAGTAACACCTTTGGATTCTTCGCCTGGTGTTCTTTCTGCCAGGCCACTTTTCCACTGCTCCTGGACAGCCTCAGAGCACCTTCAGTTACCCTTGGGGCAGTGAAGTGTTTTAGATTTCCAAGGAGAGTTCCTAGGTTATTATGTGAAGGGGAGGAAGGAGTCTGTTTTTAAGGGAAGACCTTGGGGCTGGGGAAATTGTGTAGGGTGGCTGGCGCAGGGAAGATAAATGGGGGGTGCGATGGGCCTATTCAGCAAATACTAACCGAATGCCTGCCGTGGGCCACGCACTTGACGGATGTTCCTCGTTTACTCTTGAGAAGAGCTCTGGGGGAATTTTGGTCGGTTCCACAGATGAGAAAACAGGCTCAGCCTGAGTGGGTCACTTGGGTCTCGAACTCTGGAGCCTTGTTCTTCTGATGTACCTGTGTCTGTACCTTCGGTTGGCTCTTGGCTAGAATCTTGACTTGCTCTGGCTAGTCATTCCTTAGAACCATTCCAGGGCATTTATTTGCTAAAGGAAGAAAGAGAGAGCCAGGTGGGTGCGATGGAGGGAGGGTGATCAAAGAGAGCCGAGATGAAAGCTAAGGCTGGGTAAGGTAACTTGGCAAGTGACAGCAGTCACCCTCAGACATGCTTGGGAGGTTTAAGAAGGCCCTTTTGTTTTGTGTCAACATGGTCAAGCCCCTTTTGCTGGCTGGAAATACGTATTCAGGTAGCCTGAGGTGGTTTGGGGGGAGGGGAATACCCTCTCCTGGGTGGTTTTATACCCTCCACCCCACAGCACGTCTGAGAGAGACAATTGAAGGCCCACAGCCTGTGGGAGGTTAGACGTTTCCTGGCCCACCGGCTGGGCTGTTTTTGGATACCAGTTTCCAAGCCGCTGAATCAGACTGAACCTCTTTGTGGTTAAAGGTAAGACTTTCTTTCAGTTCTAGGTTTTAGATTTCCATCACAGAACATTTCCAAACACAGTTGTCGATACGTCTTCTGTGTGCTTTTTATATTCTCCTTTCGAACCAGTCCCAGGCTAAAAGGTCAGGTCCTACAGGGCAGTTTTCTCAACCCTTTGAGCCCTTCAGGCCATTCTGCTGGAACTGAGGGTCAGGGCACGTGACCTGGTGGAAGCAGCTGCACCGCTGGGTGAGGAAGGCTGAGTTGGGGCTGCCATGGCAGGAGGAAAATGAAATTGCCTCTGGGCTCCTGAGATGTCTCAGGAACACCAGAGAAAAGGGCCCTCAACTCTTCCCTGTGGGTTGGGCTGCCGGCCAGTCCTCGCAGCCCCTCAGGAAATGTGTCCCTGCCACCTGGGATGGGGCTAGGCCCAGTTCCAAAATACCTGACCTGGAACTTCCAAGCACTGTCACAAGGCTTGAGAAAGGTCTTCTGGTTGCCTGATGAAGAAAAAGGGGAGAGGTTGTAATCTTTAACCAAGCAACATTTATTGGCCACTTGCTGTGTGCAACGTGCTATGCTGGGCGCTGCCCAGAGGATCCTGGGCTCATGTGGGAAACCAGCAGGCATGTACGTAACAACCAGAACGCAGGTAGTCTGGTGGAGCGAGGGGAAAGCTACCGTCCGTGCAGGTATGGGCTGCGATGAGAAGGCTTAGAAGAGAGGGGTCAGACTGGGACTGGTTCTTGAAAGAAAATTAGGACTTTGAGAGGGCACCTCTGTCTCTAATCTAATTTGTTTGCACCTTCAGACACCCCTTGGCTAGCCCCTGTTTATGCCAGGTGCAGGGCTCTGCAGTGAGCTGGTCTGACAATTGTCAGATGACATAGTCTCTGGGCCCACTCAAAGCTAGTGCTATCCAATTAAACACATTCCCACCAGAGCTCTGGGGATTGGCTGGGACTGCATTTGGCCAAGGCGGTCCACTGTGCGTGCTCAGGCTGGGCTCAGATCCGAGGGTGGGAGATCTCAGAGCTCTGTTCTTGGCATTCCTCCTGAGGGTAATAACAGTACATGGCTTTACAGAGACCTGCTTTTCCAAGGAACTGAAAAGTGGGGAGGAGACGTCAATCCCACTTGGCAGATGAAACAGAACCTCAGGCTTGTGATTTGACCTTGAAACAAGGTCATAAAATAAACAGGCACACTGGACTTTGTCAATCATTCCCCCTCCTTCTAGACCTACCCAAAATGAAGCTTTCTTGATTTCTCTGCCCCAGATGTGACCTCTTTCTTCTTTCAACACCTGTGGCTTTTTGGGCTTTGAGATTATGCTACCCTGGGCTTTGAGGAGATGGGTCCTGCCTGACTCCTCTCTGCCCAGGTCTCTGAGGGTAGGGGATGACTTCTTACCCTCTTCGTGCACATCAGCCATCACCCCTCCTGCACCCTCCCCGACTCCAGGTGCCCACTGGCTCAGGGCCTTCCCAGAGCAGCAGCTTAGTGGATGGTGGTCTCAGTGAAGTTGAGTTTCTTGACTCTAAAGCTCACCTCCTTCACTTCTGCTTTAGGATCTTTAAAGGGCCCCCTCAGGCTCACGCCTATCAAGGCTTCACATGATGCCTTTTCATCCCCTGAAAGATCCAGGTAGGCCTTACCTCTTGTGCTTAGGAAGTTAGTGCTGTGTTGTGGGCGTGTATAAAAATCGACAGGGCCGGTGCCTTGTTTTGTCTTAACATGCATTTAGAGAGTCAGTTCAATACATGAAATCCATGTCTGCACACTCACTTGGCAGGAATTATGACACTCGCTGGGTGGGTGAATAAATGGTTACTAGAAAGTCTGAGTGTGTTTCAGGCTGGCTGGGTTGGCTGTGGGTGGCAGCCAGCAAACCGGGCTGAGTGGGAGGGTCTCTATGAGGACCTTTATGTCCCTAGGGGCTGCAACTCCCTCCTCACACTGTGTTCATGGGCCTCCTGTTCTCCAGCCCCTTGGGACAGAGATATCTGTCACCTAACACCTTCTTCCTTTCCCTAGTTCAAGGAAGCAAGTCAGTGGCTGCCATGCAGGGCCCTCCCTTGGCTCCAGGGCTCTAGAAGGTGGAGTTTTGGAATGCCTCTCTGACTGCGTCTCCTTCTGTGCTGTGCCTGAATTGGCCTGGGCTCTATTTGGGGAAGGGTCCTGGGCATTTGCCTGTGGACACTGATGCTGCCACAACCCAAGGGCTATGGGGATTCTGGCCATACGGCCTAACTTCCCCACAGCATTGCATGCTGAGGCTTCTGCAGTTTTATCACCCTTGCTAACTTCTAGATATAGATATGGCTGCTTGGTTTTCATTTAAAACTGTTGCTTCTAAAGCATCTGGACCAAGATCTGATAACTTTATCCTTCCCTAGGCTCTTTAAATTCCTCTTTGATCAGCATATGTCTCTTACTGCCCACTCTTTGTATTCCTTCTGCTGTTCTTGGTCACGTACTCCTACCATCTGACGTCCAGCCTCCTGTCAGACGGGCAGTGGGTGCTCCTGCTCAGGGAAGCCAGCGAGGATGCACTGTAAACCAGGAGCTAGCTCTTCACGCGCCACGGTGCCCCGTGCCTTCCCTTTGATCCACAGAGCTAACAGCTTCTCTGCATCTTCCCCTGTGTTTCCCAATACAGGAGAGAGGGATATCCTGGCATTTTGTATGGTGGGGGCATGGGGGGTCGGCTGACCTCTTGCTACAGCCCTGTTGTTTGCTTCTTGCAGTCTGAGAGCCCCGGTTCCAGCTCTGCCTTAGGACAGGTCTAAAGCACTCCGCTGGCTGAGAGCTGGCCTCTCCCTGGGCAGAAATGCTCAGCCTCTTCTCTCTCTGAAGCCCGACAATAGCCAAATCTCCCCTCCTCACTCTTTATCAGAAGCAGCAACTCGTCTCTCAAAGAACAGGCTCAGTTTAATCACTAAAGTTAGGCAGCAGTTCAGAAACACTTTCTCCTCACTCACATCTACACTGAGCCTTTCTTTATGAAGACCCCCTGAGCCTGGCTTTCCCTGTGCTGTCCCCTCCTGTGTCAGTGCACATGCTGAAATAAGTGCCGGGTTGAGCTTCCTCCCTGGGTTAAGCCCTCAGAGACGTTCCTCCTCCGTGTCCCTGCCTCCGTCTCCCACAAGCCCCTGCTCACGAGGCCATTCTGGGCGTAACTCATCACCTACCTTTGTCTCTTCCTCCTCGTGCCCCTTGTCTCCCTGGTGACCCCCAGCTGTGGGACCCCACGTATTCTCAAGGGTCTTGAAGGCCCTGCTGAGCAGCCACACGGAAGTCCCATGGTCACCAAGAAATCCTCTTTCACATCAGACCTAAAAAGCCTCAGTTGTCCCTGGAGAGACATAAAACTAAAATTCCAAAGCATTTGGCAGGAGACGTCCAGCCAGTGGACACAACATGTTACTGGAATCACAGGGAGTTTTCTTTCTCCTGTCCCTACCGCCTCCACCCTGCTCCTTCCTCGATACAAATCATAATAATGTGATGCAAAACAGGCAGTTAGGGCCACATGGTTCAGAAGCACAAGGAGTCCATCTCTTTCTGCGGCGTTGGGCCTGTGTCCGCATGTACTGCCTCTTTTTGAGTCAGTGTGCACTTTGTTCAGATCAAGTCTACTTTGTATGAGGGATCCAGCACCTTCCTTCCTCTGCCCAAAGCCTTGACACAAACATCGTGTTCACTGTTCTGGAATGCCCCCGGGTTAGGGCCTGCAGAGGGCTGGAATTCTTCCCATGGGGATTCCCCCCCAGCACGCATACCGTGGTCACAACAGAGAGTCTGTAGCATGGCCAGGGAGAGAACAAGCTTTCTTCATTTTCCTAGCCAACGTGTTGCACACTAGAACCATACAACCCAGCCTTCTCTCAAAGGACCTGTGTTAGGCCTGAGGCCTCTCAAGTGGTGGTGTTCATCACTCCCCAGAGCCAGGGTCTATGTCTGACTGCTCTTTGTTCCTGCAATGCCAGGCCCACTGTCTTACAAATAGTTGCTTAATGAGTGCTGAATGATGGATTGGACCCTTCCTCTCTCCCTTTCCTGCACTGAGATTATCCCTCTACTTGGCCATCCTGTGGCATAGACTTTTAGAGGATCAGCATTTTCTCTACATCGACCCGGTCTCCCAAGTTGGATAGAAAGGAGGATTGTACCATTAGGAAACGGGATGAGTTTGGGTGGTGTATCTTGTGACTGGAGCCAAGAGCTATTCCTGGGTGTCTAGTGAATGTCCTGAAATGATCTTTCAGGCCCGAATCCTGAAATAATCCTCGGAGGATGTGAAGACAGGCCCTCACTCACATGGGCTCAGGGTTGCTGGGCCTTCACTCCCATCCAGTCTTGTAGCTGCTGCGCCTGTCACTTCTGCTGCCTCTCACCTCACTGTCTGTCCCTCCCTTGTTCCCAAGCCTACCTTGGGAGGATTCTTTATCAGTAAATCAAACCCTGTGTCTGCTGCTTCACTCTTCAGCTGAGGGAGGGCTCCTTATTGCACAGATTTGTCTTTAAAAAATTAAAGTTTGTAGGGGCCGGTCTGGTGGCGTAGTGGTTAAGCTCGCATGCTCTGCTTCAGTGGCCCGGGGTTCACAGGTTCAGATCCTGGGCATAGACCTAGCACTGCTTGTCAAGCTACGCTGTGGCAGGCATCCCACATAAAATAGAGGAAGAGTAGCATAGATGTTAGCTCAGCGACAATCTTCCTCAAGCAAAAAGAGGAAGCTTGGCAACAGATGTTAACTCAGGGCCAGTCTTCCTAACAAATAAACAAACAAAAAATTAAAATTTGTCAAAAATTTCCCCCAACTGTTGTCCAGCTAGCGTTTTGCCCTCGAGGGAAGTTTGGGAGCTCTCTTGGCCTCCTCCCTGCTAGAATTAATTGCCTTGCACTGTCAGAAGCTCCTTTTAGGTCAAGTGTATAGAAGAAGTACCCAAACATTTAGCTGAAGCAGCATTGACTACTTGCTTCTCTGCCAGTAATTTTATTGAAGCCAATGGGAAGGAAAGTTCTGGATCTTTCACCTAAAGTAGAATTGACCTGAGCAAGGAGGGCATTTGCAAACCTCAGTCCAGGTGCTTGGTCTCTAGGTCTGACTTTCTCCTAACTTGTACTTGAAGATGCTTCCCAAACAGAATTAATAGTAAATCTTGAATTTACCTTCTGCCTTTACTTTGGAGATCTTGAAACACTCACCACCCTAGATTTGAGAGTCATCCTTGGTTTTCCTAAATTCCTAAATATTTTCTTGAGACACAGCCCTGTGTATAAGCTCTAATTTGGTAGGTGACCATTAGCCCAAGGTGTGTGGGCAGTGCCAAGCTCAGCCACTGATCCCTATGAACAGAGGCCAGGTGCCTGCTGGGACTCACATACTCACCCAAACATGCACACACTCACCCTTACACGCACACACTCGCAAGCACACGCCTGCACACCCTCGCACACTCACATGAACTCATACACACACTCACACTTATTCACTCATGACCAAAAGGGCCGGCGGTGGAATGTTAATGTTGGTTGTTTTAGATTGGAATGTTGTAATTATAGGAAATTTTTCTTTTCCTTCCCCCCCTTTCAGTAATTTCATATTTTCATTGATAAAGTATGCATTTTTTTATTCTTATGCTTACTTTTCAAATTTTAAAAGTAAAATATGTCCAATATGGAATTTTAATTTTCTTCTTTCAACTTTTTGTTTTCCAGTCACCATAATCTCACCATGCATGAATCATAACTGTTAACGTTTGAGCATCTTTGGCCTTCTTTTCCAATGCACTTGTGTTTTTATGTAGCCCAAATCACACAGAGCTGTGGTCTGTGTTTTTACATAACAGTATGTTAAGTTGCCAGCGTCACATTAGTACAACTCATGTTAAAAATCCTTCAAAGCCAGCATTTTTAATAACTGCACAATATTATATCATAAAGTTACAAGGTGATTTTTTCACCATTCTTCAATAGATGAAATTTTTAGATTGTATACTTTTTTCTCATACATAATGTAATTATTTATATATAATTTTATATATACATTTTTGTCCATAGTTTATACTGTTTCCTTAGAACAGAGCCTTAGGAGTAGAATTTCTGAGTCAAAAGGTTTAAGAGTGTGTGTGTGTTATAATTATAAAAGTAATCTTTCTTCCTTTTAGAAATTTAGGAAAACATATAGAAGTACAAAGAAAAAAAACACATATTCCTAGCATCAGAACATTTTGGTATGTTTACTTCCAGTATTTTTCTATGCATTTACCTTTAAAATTATAAAGTTGAGATAATACTGTATATACTGTAGTGAATCTTGTTTTCACTGACTATAATGGGCCAGCCCGGTGGCCTAGTGGTTAAGTGCGCATGTTCCACTTTGGTGGCCCGGGGTTTGCCAGTTTGGATCCTGGATGTGGACATGGCACCTCTTGGCAAGCCATGCTGTGATAGGCATCCCACATAGAAAGTAGAAGAAGATGGGCACAGATGTTAGCTCAGGGCCAGTCTTCCTCAGCAAAAAGAGGAGGATTGGCAGCAGATGTTAACTCAGGGCTGATCTTCCTCAAAAAAAAAAAAATATTGTGACTATGTTCCTGTTATTTGATTTTCTTTATAAAATGGCATTTCATTTTATTATGTACCACTTCTTATTGCTGAATATTTAGGTTGTGGCATATTTTGTTTTTATAAAGAACACTGCTCTGAAAATCATTTTACATAAATCTCTGCACAGGTCTGATTTGTTTCCTTGGAATAAATTCCTGGAAGTAGAATTACTGATTCAAAGAGATTCAACATCATTAAGCCTCTTGATTATATATTACCTTAAAAACAGAAAACAAATAAAAGAGTTTTTCAAAATAGGAGCTCCCAGCATTGAAAGCTCTGGCAAATAGAATCTCAGGGGTATAAATTCTAGGGAGATGGGATAATGGAGGAGCTCTGTGGATAGAGTCAGAAAGGTGTTTGGTTATTTTAAAGTGTTTAGGAGATGTTATATATCTTCCTCTAGTTTGTTAATTGCTTATTTTGAGAAGAGATGATAGCAATTGATGATGTTTAGGCAACATTTAGCCAGCATTGCAAAATAGCTGGTGATCATATTCTTGTAGCGTGGTGGGTATGTTGACACACTCTGTGGATTACGAATGTATATGGGTCGACGATTGCCCTACTTGTCTCCTTTATTCTATTAATGACATTGGAGCACTGTGTGACCTTGAAGAAGACAAGTGAAGTCACCTCAGCCTGGAGACCCATGAAAGTTGGACAGATGCACCTTTAGTCCCCTGAGCCATCTTGGTTTTCCTGGGATTCCAGGTCTGGCTCATGGAATGGTCATGGTTTAGAGATATTGCTTTCCTGGAATCAAGGATGGACTGGGCTCTTAGAAGTAGATCTGAACATGATTGAAGTCTTGGGCTCAGTACCGAGGGCCTTCTACCCAACAACCCTGCAAGGCTCCAGGTTCTTTGCAACAAGTAAATAGCCTAGGCCAATATTCCAGGAGGACCACGTACTGCTGGTGGTTATGAAGTTAATTTAGGTGTTACACAGACATAGTGTATTTTTATGGTATTTTATGTATTACCTATGACAAGTAATGTTCGTTTTTTATTTATGTAGTGATAGAATTTTATTTTAAAAAAAATATATTTTAAACAAGTGAGTAAACAAAAAATATAGTTGAGCCATAATGTGTATGTGGACATGAAGGAATAATGACGCTGGTGTCTGACTTCCTGAGGCTGGTGTCACTGTTGTTAGATGAGGGACTCTTTTTCTTCAAGAGTTGAACATATTAGACGGAAGCATTCTTAAAGATCAGCGAATACTAGATTATGATTCCTGAATTTCTTTGGTCATTTGTCCTCTCAGATATTGCAATTGAAGCAACAGGATCCTTCCTGGCTGTTTTCCTTGGCATCCTAATATTGGCAGTTTTCACACCAAAATACTTCTTAATAATGCTTCTTTGTGTCTACCACTTCACGTTTAAACAAAGCATTGAAACTGGAGTTCAGCTGCCCCTGGGGTTCACAGAAACTTTCCAAGGGATGTGACAGCAGAGTATTTTCGGGAAATCAATTTCCACATCTTCAGCTTCCTTTGGTTGGCTTTTCTAAAATTGCATTTCCTGAAGACAGGCTTCACCAGTTTTCTTTTCCTACCTTTCCTGTCGAGATTGCCCCACTCCCCTTTATAAGAGAAGGGCCTGCCTCTCGCCAGCCTGAATCTTTTAAGGTGCCTTTTCCCAGGGTATAGAAACCTTTGGGGCATGAAACAAATGGACCATTCAAAACGTTACTGCCTAGGAAGCTCCATAAATGCCACTTATTATCACATTAAGACCAATCAAGAAAATTACCTTTGTGTTTAAAAATTATTTGTGGTGTGTTTATTGATCAGTTATAAACTAATAGCTGTAATGTCAATCCAGATTTTTTCTTTTTTTTTACTAACAAGCCTTAGGGTCACAGGACATAAAAACATTAACTGTCGATTTATATATGTAAATACATCTTTCTATTGTAGGGAAGTATAAAAAAAGCTAATGACTAAAAACTTTCAAGCATAAAAATATATTAAGATAAGATTCTATGGAGAAGTAGAATGGAAATAGAGTTTTAAGTAGAGAAAGGAATAAGATTTGACATAAGAGCTTGTTCATGAGATTTTTTACTAGGTGATGGTTGATATCAAGTTGCTATAGTATTTATAAGCTGTTGAGTATATTTAAAAGAGTGGTATATAATTTTTATTTTAAAATATTAATATTTATAATATCTCAGAAGTTTTATGTGTCAGTTTAAAAACATATGAAAGGAGACACAGTTTTTCAAAATTCTTTCAGGGAGTACACAAACAAAAAGTTTGGAGATCATGGACAGATAGATACTCTCTCCTTGGAATCAAAATGTGGCACCATAGCATCTCAGAGTGGAGGGCACCTTTGAGCTTGGGCCAGTCTCCCATCAGGCGTTAGAATGCATTCTACAGTAGTTTGGCATGGGGTCACCTAGACGTTCTTTGGCCACTGCCAGTGACATAGAGCTCAGAGCCTCTCAGCACAGCAGGACTATGGACTACGAATTTGGATAACTGGTTTCTAATCTTGGCTTTGCCGCTATCTGTGTCATCTCAGACAACTCACATCACCTCTTTGGGCCTTGATTTTCCCCATCTACGATGGAGAGAGTTGGTTCTATCATTTTTGTTGGAATGTTGTGTAATGAAGTGAAATTCTCCATCCTGATCCTACGTTAGCCCCTGGGAGTTAAAAAAATCTGCTCTCTTCTTCATGTCAGCCCTTCAGATATTTGAAGGCACCCTTTATGTTCTCCTCAGATCTTTTCCAGTTTTAAAATATATTGTCTTTCTACCTTGACTTATGTGGTCATCTTCCAGGGGCTAGTTTTTCCCTAGGTCAGAGGTTTTCAAACTTTTTCATCTCAGTCCCTTCTACGTTTTATAAAAATTATTTAGGAGCCCAGAAATATTTGCTTATGTAGGTTATATCTTTTGATATTAAGACAGTGTTTACATTTTTTATTTATTAATTCCTTTAAAATAACAATAAAACCATTACAGGTTGGTTTAAATAACACTTTTTAATAAAAATAAATATATTTTCCAAAACAAAAAAAGTTTAGTGAGAAAAGGCATTATTTTACATTTTTGCAAATCTGTGAAATATCTGGCTTGACAGGAGATGGCTGGATTCTCATATCAGCTTCTGCATTCAATTTGTTGTGATAGGTGTTGGTTCAAGTAGATGAAGAAAATCTGGCCTATGCAGGTGTGTAGTTAGAAATGGAAGAAATATTTTAATAGCCTTTTCAGATATTTTTCTTTGCTATTTCACCAAAACTCGACAAGTGGTAGTTTCTTACAAGTTAGGGGCAACGTGGAATCTGAAACCATATCAATGAACTTTTTGTACTCTTACATTAAAATCCATTTGTCCATCCTGCACTTTGAATGAATCTCTTACCCACGAATGGTTTTGTAATGTGGTACATTGATCATTTGGAAATACAGGTTCACTGAATTATACAGATCTTCCCGATGTTGACACATTTCATTGTATAATATCAAAAAATTACATTTGCTAGTATCTCCACTGGTCTCATGAGAAATTCTTCAAGTATTAGGAAACTGTTAAGCTTGTGGTGGCTGATACAAGTTTTCCAAAATTCTAATTTTTGCTTGATAGCTCAATTTTATCATTGGTAACAAATACCATCAGTCATCTTCTTTGAGGTGACGGGCTCGTTTTGTTCATTTTTGAGAACATGTGTGCCAAATACCCAAGTCTGAATAACTGTAGTTGGTTGGTCAGTCATTCTTTCAAGTAAAAATGCTGTTCCATGGAAAAAGTGGCTAGTTCAGCTTGCAATCAATCACGTAAGTGCTTTTCCTCGAGACAACCATTGTGCTTTGATATGTAGCAGAAGTGTTTTATGCTGACTTTCCATTTTGTCACATAAAACATTGAAAAAACATATACTTGAGTCAATATTTAATACAAATTAATTTTTACTGCTTCATCAAGGACATTAAGTTTTTTAAAAATTGTGAGTGTGAGGTGGTGAAGAATATAGTGACTATAAGTACAGTGTGCTGCCACTGCATTCATTAATTCTTGCTAAGGTGCCAGCAATTTCACCCACTGTTGCTTTTTATACCATTAGTGCAAGTGTCAACACAGGGAAAAAAGCAAATAAGATCTTAGTATTATTAAGAAAATATTTTAACTCCATGGATACTCCCTCCCTGAGAGGAACTTGGGATTTGAGCTTTGAGAACCACTACTCTAGACTGAACAGAATATGTCTCATCAGAGGACAGCAGGACCATCACCTCCCCCTTGGTATAGACGGCCTCCATGAGATGATGGAGCTGCAGGAATAGAGCCCTGTTTGTTCAGTGTTTTAGCGTCAATACTGCAGTTATGATCAACTGAAGTCTCCAGGTCTCTTTTACAAGACCTACTATCAAGCAAGGCTTCCTGTTTGGGAGTTTAAAAGGTTTTCAACTTAAAGACAGGTAAGTTAGCTGATGACCTCACTTTGGGACAAGGTGAGTTGGAGGTGATGGACGTCATCCAAGTGGGGACGTTTCACAGATGGTGGGAAATGTGGAAGTTCAGCTACAGATTGGGGAATCCTCAGTCTGAGATGGACAGGTGAAGCCAGAAAGCTGCCTGAGTCTGAAGAAAAGCCTAGGGTGACATCGAGTCCAGGGAAGGCACAGAGAAGATGAGGTTAGACAGGTCAGGTGGACCTGAGAAGTGTCATGAGAATCAGGAGAGAGCCTAAGGCATGAAGTAGGCTGACTGGTCTGGTAGTGTGCTGCAGAGGAGGTGGTGACTGAGGGCTGAGCAAAGGGCATGGGGCAGGGCTGTAATGAAGTCCTTAGAGACTCGAAAGAGTTGTTTCTGTACAAGGATGGTTTGGAAGCCATGTGGTAGGGAGTAGGAAGGGAACTCCAGAAAAGGACGAGAAGGTGGTGGGACCAGGCCAAATATCCAAAATTTTTGTCTCCAAAACAAAGAATGAGGGAATGGTTGGAAATGGTAGCCGTGTCAGTCTGGGCTTTCTGAGAGAGAGGAGGTGTGACTATGGGACATTTGGGTAGTACCAATAGAGGAGGATGGAGAAAGGGAGCTGTCATCCCTAGAGGCCCAGAGGTGACTGGGAGGCATATCTTTTCTCCAAAGGGCAGTGATGACATAGTTGATAGGATGTGGGTATTTGAAATCACTTATGCCAGATCTACTGCCCTGGAGAACTTTGAGAAATATTCTCTAACATTCCAAAAGCCCCATCAGCTGGGCTCAGAGATAGTAGCAATTAGTGCTAATTAATGGAATTTGGAAGTCTTGACTTGCAGGATGGGTGTGTGTTTGCGAGATGTTTATGAAAGATGGTGTTTATCCAGAGGATTTCCTTTTCTTTTAAGTTTCAAGGCTGGAGGCTTAAACTTCTTTAATCCAAAGGAAGGAGAACCAACAGTTGTTATAAAGCCACAAATCTCTGCTCAAGTCTCTTATAGGATTAGAGACAGCAGAGAAGGCTAGGAGAGGGTGAGGTGGATACCCCACAGTCCCGGTCCAGGGAAGATTTGAGCGAGGTAAGAGTCTCAAGGATGGAGAATAAGGTGACTAGCATCCGAATGGAGACTGGAGAATGTTCTTCCCTCTCTGAATCCAGACAGTAGCCACTCTGCCCCTTTGCTATAATTCTTTCTGTTCTTACCAGCCACATTTCACTTTGAAAAGTCAGTAAAATGCAAATAATAATAATGATGATGATGGTGATGATGATGATAAAATAGTGGAAGGCAAGAATTCCAAAGAACATGTTTCTTGCCTTCACATATTGTTAGAGGACAAAAAACAGGGTGTACTTTTCATTTGAATTAGCTGCTGCTCATTCATTCAGCCCTTGGCAGAGCAGGATGCTGGTAGAGATCTGCCTATTGTTATAAACCAGCTCCTCCTAGGAAGGAATAAACACACAAAGCCAATCCATTGTTGTTCTCCAGGAAAAATAAGAACTCTAGACTTCGGGAAGCTGAGGGGCAGGACAGGGTCTGACTTACCCAGGTGGCAGGCCCTGGAGTGGGCTGAGGGGGAGGTGTGTAATGGGAAGACCTCTAGCTGCAGGGGCTGCCATTGAAAGACGGGTCAGGACAAAGCAGTGGCTTCCCTTCCGGCTGGCCTAACCCATGCCCTGGGAAAACAGAGGCACTGCAGGGAAGTGATGAAGTTGCAACCATTTCTCCAAATCCTGGCCTAGGATTTGTGAGCACAAGCCTAGGAATGCTAATTTGCTCCTGTCCCAAGCCACAGCTATTGACTTTCCAGTCTCTTATTCTAAATGCTCCTTAGGGACCCCAGCTTTATCTAATAAGAATCGTCATCAGGAATTTAAAGTTTTCAGAACTCCAAAGCCATACAAGATGGGAATTGGGATTAATCCCAATGTATAGATGAGGACAGGAGGAGGATGGGCCTGCATATCTTTGAGCCTGTTGGGTTCTGTGCTGGCACCCCACGTGCAGCATCCTGTAATCCCTCCAATAATACTGTAAAATGGAAATTCCTTCCTCGTTTAACTCAGGAGGCAGCTGGGGCTCAGAGAAGTTAAAATGACTTGACTACGGTCGTAAAGATAAGACGACATGGGGGCAAGGTAAAAGCCAGGTCTTTCAGACTCAGGTCTAGCTGTGGGAGTGGTGATTTTCCATAGCAAGTTTGAGGTTGATTTTTTTCCCTTTGGAACCAGAGAGGGGAGAGGCTCACCGTGTGGTTTTGTATGCTGAAGCAGATCCCTCTCAGTGCCTTGGGGAGCTACCTGGTTATTCATCTCAGGCCCTCTGCCCGACCTCCCCTCTCCACCCTACCCTAGCATGCCTCTTTCCTCTGTTCCACCCCAGCAAAGAGGAGCAGGATGTCTCAGCTGCCGAGGTCTCAGCTTGCAGAGCTAGTAATTAGCCCTTTGTGTCCAGTTAACCACCTTTCATCTCCTCCACCTGCTGGTGTCCGCTTTCCCTATTAGCATCTCTCAGCTCTTTGCGGAGCCCTCCTCCCTCTTTGTGGCCAGCTCGGGTCCTTTGTCAGGGATGACGGCTAATGGATGCACACACACAGGGCAGGGCTGCTCCAACCAGAATCGCTCACATTTTCCATCCTAGGTGCCAGACATCTCTCTCTTGTCCCCACCCCAGAGGCAGCCAGGTTTAGGTCACCTGGCTTAGAGGCAGACAGTTGATAGCTAGGCCCCCAAATTTCAGGCCTTTGGAGCCCTGGTATTACCTTTCAGTTCCCCTCCAGGAGTGAAATGGGAGCTGACTGACCGGCAACTTTTATACTTAAGCAAAGAGCCTATTGACTAATTTCTCATCTGCAGGAGCTCACACTCAACCCCAGACTTCTCTGCTCTGAGGCTGCCCACGTGGGTCCATCAACCAAACATCCTGAGTTTTCCTGGACAATCCTGCTTTCATTCTCCTCATACTTAACCATTTATTTGCGCTGTCCAATGTGGTAGCCACTGGCCACATGTAGCTATTTAATTTTATATTATATTTACATATATCATATAAATTTATATTAATAAAAATTAAAGAAAATTAAAAGTTTTAGCCTCATTTCAAGTGCTCAATAGCCACATGCAGCTAGTGGCTACTGTTGGACAGTGCAGATAGAAAATATTTCCATTATCGCAGAAAGTTCTATTGGACAGCTCTGATCTATACAACCAGAAATTCCAGTATATTGGCATCCAAACTATATCTCACAGACCATTTCTTCCCCCTAGAAGGTCCTAAGCTCCCTTGACCTTTCCAGTGAACTCATTTGAGTTCCCCGAACGTCAGGGCCTGTTGGGTTTGAAGGCCACCTGGCAAAGGATGCCTCTGAAGAAATGTGTTCTATGAATTTCACCATTTCCAAGTTTGAATGCCTGCTATTCCTACACAGGGGACATGAGGGACCTAGGATCTTCTTGGTGTGTTTGATCTTCAAGACTTCACTCCATTTGCAAAGGAGGGACTTGGTGTCTATTAGTTTCATCCAAGCCATGAGCCCTGGCAGCCAAAGGTGACAGCTGGATGTGCAGTCCAGTGTTGGCAGAGAGAGGAAGGGGCAGGGCTGAGGGAATCCCAGTGTGGGATGGATGCTTCTAGATCTGCCCTGCCCTGGGGGTGTGGGTGGGAAATGCTTCTCAGAGCCTCCCTATCTTCCTTTCTGGACTCTTGGAGATGAGCCTTTGCTGAAGAGAGAAGAGAAAAAGATTTTTTTTTTCCTTTCTCCATCCAGCGAGAAAGGGCTCTTTGGTGTAAGAGGTTTAACCAGAAGCAGTTTCCTTTTGGAACAGGGGCAGTTCTTTATTCCCTGCCAGCTCCTGCAGGCAAACAGCATACTGGGCTGGCCTGCCGCCTCAACTGTACCTGTCATGTGCTTGGCAAGTCTGACTTGAGTCCTTTTTTCCACTGCCTTCCCCACCCCTTCAAATTGCAGTTGCAACCTCTCATTTTTCTGCTGCCTACATGATTAAAAAGCATGACTTAGTGGAAAAATCTTGACCTCCTTAGGGTCAGCCTCTTAAGCAGCTGTTGGAGATAAGATTGTGCTGGCAAAATACTCAGCAACACTTTGCGAGGCTTTCTGTCTGCGTGTAAGGAAATGAGAAGCTGTTTGGTTCTGGGTGCATCTTGTTTGTGGAGAAAGCTACCATTTCAGAGGCATAAATTGACGTTATCTGATAATAAAATAAAATCTCTGATGGGTTAGATGATTATAGTGCTTTTTTAAAATGCAATTAACAGGCTTTGTAAAAGGAAAATTTTAATGGCACCTGCTTTGAGTAATTCCAGGAGCAAAGTTCTCTGGCAGCTAAGCAGTATCAGAAGTTCAACGCTCAGACTTCCCCCAAGGACTTAAAAGGCTTAATTGTGCCGCTCTGGGTATGAAAGGCATTGTTTGGAGTTATTTTAATTACTGTATTAGGACCGCTGCCTCTTGCTCGCAGATCGCTTACCGTTGTCCTGTTGAAACGGCTCCAAAGAGGACATGCCAGTTTGAATTTAGCCTATGTCCTCAAAGCGTTTTATCTTTGTATTTGCCAAAACCTTGTACCTATCTAGTGAGACAAGAAGGTCACTTCGCTTCTCAAAAAGAGAAACTGAGACACAGGTGGTTGAGAGGATTGGTAAGGTATACAGTTGATGTCAAGGACATAGGGAGAGTGGGGTCTCTGGCTTGACACAACGTGTCATCAAATGAATGGCTCACTGGGAGTCTTATAGATCTGAGTTCGGGTCTCCATTTAACCGCTTCCTAGCCTGTGGCCTTAAGCGAGTCACCTGCCCTCTCTGTGCTTCAGTTTCCTCATCTATAAGATGGGGATCACACCACTACATACTTCATAGGATTATTGTAAAGGTTGAGATGCTACTCAGAAAATGTCCCTGGCATATCTTCTATAATCATCATCATTATCATTTTAACATTTTTTCCTCTAATTTTAGCTAAAGACCTATTCCCAGCCTGAAATGAAATCACGGACTCTCTGCCCTTACCGTCCTCCTCGTCCTTCTGCCGGCCTTGCTGCTTCTTGTCCCTTTTGCTCTTCCTGGGCTTGGGGGATCATCATTAGAATCCGGTTGCCACATCTCTCAGCAGGGAGTCACAGGGTGGGCGCTGCCCTGGCCTGGAGGGCAGAGGGCAGAGGCAGGGCCCAGGTCTGTGCCGGGCCAGGCGTCCATCCCCTCCTGATGTTTCACAGCTCCGTCTTGGGTCCTGAGGATTTAGAACAACTGTCCAGACTGGGAAGCTTATCTTCTGGACCTGGCAGCCCAGGTGGTCATCCTGGTGCCTGAAACTGGGGCCTCCAGCAGCTGAATGGGCTCAGAGTCTTGCCCACTCTCCCTGGTCAGTTTTCTATCTATGAAATGGGTGTGTTGACCCAGAGGCATCCATTCATTTTCCAAAAGGCACAGACGCTGAAAACAGCAGATCTAGGTGATGTCTGAAAGAGCTTTGTCAACCAGGGCGTGCTTTCCACGCGTTGGGGTTCCCCTCGCTCACTCCCAAAAGCTTGTGCTTGGAAGCTGCCTGTGTCCTCACCCCCAGGGAGGGGCTTGAGCTCCACAAGAGGAGAAGTGAGGAGGGGCCCATAGAGGCCACCGGACCCTCTCCCTTATCGGTACCTGTGGATCCGTGAGCAGAGCACAGTCCAAGGGTAGGACTGCAGGGCTGGCCGCATCAGGAAGAGAAAGCCCGGAGTAGGGGTGAACTTTCCCCACGCCTCCTTTCACCCCACTAGCCAAACCCCTTCCCCGGCTTGTTTTCCTCCTGGCTGCCATTACTATACTTTTTATGAGCCTTGTTAAGTCTTTAATGATGCCTGGTTGTGCAGCTGGCTTAAGGCTTAATCCCTAGCAATCGGGCTTTATTGGATAAATGGTTAATAATCACTCGTCTACAGGGATTGGAGAGGTTTTGTTGAGGCCCGTGATTCCCAGAAGCCTCACGTGTCCTGTGACGTGCTCAGTGACTTGACTGGGACAGCACTGCTTGGGGTTGGGGTGCAGTAAGGTTAGGCACCACGGAAGTTGAGATGGCCTGAGTTTGTAGGAGAGCATTTCTCCTACCTCCTGAGAACAGAGGATACCTGTCTGCTGCCGTGGGCCTGTCTCAAGCTGAGCCAGGCTCAGGCAAGCCCCAGGATCTCTTCATGTGTGTGTCTCCACCTACTCCTGGTTTTGCTTTCCTTTCTCTTGTCATTAACAAGCTGTGTGGCCTTGAGCAATTCTCCTGACCCCTCTGGGCCATGGTTTCCTGGTCTATTAAATGGAGAGGTTTGAAGAGATGGGCTTGAAGGTGCCATGTGGCTTTCGACATCTGTGATTCTGTGAGCCCCCGTGTCCCAGACAGAGACTCCTCTCTCTGGCTCTCGGTGTGTCACTGAGGACTGTGAGTGGCAAGGGGCCAGCAGCCCATCGGATTAAGAGCTTAAGCAAAGAATTGGGTCAGCGGTAGTCACAGGGCAGTGTGTGCAAAGGGAATCCACAGAGCCTGACGTGGCCCTCGATTTTATAGCCTGGTTTGGGATTTCTCCCAGCTCTGGGTAGGACACACAGTAGGCATTGAAAAAACAAGCCTCGTTGACGGGACTCTGGGAAGAGAAACAGACTCTTCCAGGTGCAGAGCCGTCCAGGAGCCAGGAGTTGTTCACAGGTGAAAAAGGAGCCTGGGATTTTGTTCCCAGCTTGCCTGTGGCTGGGGCCACGCCCTCAACCCTGATTTGGCCTTGACTTTACAGTTGCAGCAAGATAGGACCCATGTGCTTGAGGGGCAGGTGGCATTGGGGCATGGGAGTCAAACAGACATGGTTAGAATCTCAGTCGACCACCTCTCATTTCCAGGCTGTATGGTTTAGGCAACCTCCTTCTCCAAGCCTGAAATTTTTTAAAGATGGCACAGCAACACCTGTCCTTCAGCATGTCTGTGTTGGTTCAAAATTATATATGCAAAGCAGTTGGTAGCTGGCTCATACTAGGTGCCAGTAATCGACATGGGAGGAATTTCATGTCGTGGAACCTGTTGTCTGCTTTGGACTGCTTGAGTAAAATGCTTGATGCAAATAGAGGTGTGATTTACTGTGGATGACATGATTTTGAAGTCTTTCATTTGAAAATAAAATAAAAAATACAAACAGAGCTACACCCCCGTTTAGACTCTGTGGCACTGCCCTGAAAACTTTGAGCTTCAGGAGTAGAGTCCGAGTCTGCGGAGGGATGCTTTCCTATGTTGCCCGAGAATTTACTCCCTGGCTCCTGCCTGTGCCCCTGAGTATCCCGAGGGCAGAGCGCCGTCCCTGGCATACAGCGGGTGCTCAGTTCTCTGTGTGTCTGAGAGATGAAGGAATGGGATTTCTCTGCTTGGATCTGTATGTGACCGGTGTTCGCTCTGCTTTTATTTCAGATCTTCCCCGACCCGTCAGACTTCGACCGCTGCTGCAAACTGAAGGACCGCCTCCCCTCCATCGTGGTGGAACCCACAGAGGGGGAGGTGGAGAGCGGGGAGCTCCGGTGGCCCCCTGAGGAGTTCTTGGTCCAGGAGGATGAGCAGGACAACTGTGAAGAGACGGTGAAAGAGAGCAAGGAGCAGTAGAGTCCCCGCCAATTCCCACGGGGTCGTGCCAGACAGCATCTGTACCTGAACTGTTCTTTCCCATTATGATGGAAGAAGAGAGTGAGCCACAATAGTTCTGAAAATGTCAAACGAAGGCTTCCGTTTTGCACCTGCAAATCACTGAGTTGATTTTCTTTTCTTTTCTTTTTTCTTTTTTTGAAATGTGTCGGGCAGTGGAGCCCTCTGCGACAATTTGCAAGGCCTTCTGAGAAAGGAAGCTGCTTAGAGCAGGGGTGGGGGATGTGGGGAAGTGGGTGCGCCTGTGAGATCATTATCTGAACTCAAGCAGGCTAGAGGCCGTGGTGGGATTCCAGTGGGCTCTGGGGGCGGGGGGCATAGGGGCTGTGCAAAGCGAGCGAGGAACATTTGGGGTAAGAAAACAAACACGAGACGAAAGAGAAAACGCACGTTTTAAAGAAGACATTGAGCAGAGAAGTACAGCCAGGAAGTATCCAGTGAGCCTTCTCTCTGGCTGCTGGGGCATCAGAAAACAGAGTCTTCATCTCTCTCTGGTTTCGCCCACTGCTGCCTTTGCTTTTTTTCTGGTGTGTTGATACCGGGAGGCAGGTAAAGGAGAGCCATGGAAACTGGCTGCCTGCAAAGCCAGCTGGAGGTGATGCGCAGGAGAGAAAAAGGTCTCCCTGTTCCTTCTCTGCCGACCCTGTGCTCCCGCTGTGGCGTGTTCACGGACCCGCGGTAACCGGGAGGGTTTTAGGAGCCAGGGCTTTTGAGCTTCTCTCCCCTGATTTATCTTTTTTGCTCCCTGGCCCTTTTGGAGTAGTGAGAACACTTCCCACCCTGGTTGCTCCCCCTGAAGTGGACACTTGCACATGAAGGACCCTCCCCAACAGCTCCCCAGACTTGCCCCAGTCTGAGTGGAAGTGCAGAGCAGGTGGGCTCTCCCAGGCTGCTCGCTCCTTCTCCTACCGCCACCCTGCCTGGTCCCTGGCCACGGCAGTCAGGCAGAGGTGGTTCCCAGAGTGCTGTGGGTTCCAGCCAGCCTGAACACCACTCCCCTGTGGGCGCGTGGCCTGTTTTTCTGGTGGGAGCTGAGTGGCGAGCAGAGGCGGCTTTTTCTGCTTATTGTTGGGGAGGTGAGCTTTAACGCAGGTGCCGAGAGCTGGCTAAGCTGGGAATTTTGGATGGGGGTGATGAGGCTCTTGTATAGCAGCCTGGGGATCGAAGTCTGAAACCAAAGGGTGTCCTGAGAGCCCTGGCTTCTCCCCATGTTGTTCCTGGATGCCAGTGGGAAGACGGTGTGATGAGGGAGCACTGAACAGTGGTCCTCACCCCTCCCCACCTCCCCACCTGTCCACTGCAAGGGCTGTTGTATGAGAAAGCTAGCCTTGGACTTAGAGCTTCTTGTCATAGTTAGGGACCATGTGGTGCAACAGGTTGCAGGACACACTTCAAACCGGCTCCATCTCAGAGCAGGACTGAGTGGCCAAGAGGTGGGCTCAAGAGCCTCCCTGGAGCCAAGGCACCGACCATGTCCCCTCAGGTGTCCAGTTGGTCCAGGTTGACCCCGGTTTTGAATTTGAGTGTAGAGATGTATTTAATACCTCAAGGTCAGTGTGGCTCTGGGCAATGTTGAGGCACGAAGACAAAAGATGAAGGTGTGCTGTTGCCGGTCAGCAGGATTTGGTTCCGGGGAGCCGATGCTCACCCCAGCCCCCTGCTCCCTCCCTCTGTGTTGTTTGCTTGTGTTACACACCAATGGCAATAACTTCTTCCAGCTCCTTGTGGAAGGCGGAGAGGCCTGCAGCCTGCACTGTGGGGTTTCTCTCTCATGCGCGCTCTCCCTTTCGTTCTGTTTTGGCTGCAGAGTCTCCTCGCTCTCCTTCCCCACAGCTGCATTCTCATCCCACCTCCCTTTGTGGATGGGGTCTTGCCTTTTACAATCCCGTGTTTCTGTGTCCCCCTCTCATCTGCTCCTCTCTATCATCTGTCCTGGTCTTGCCGTGTGATGGGAACGTGCTTGTAAACTGCATAACAAATCTACTTTGTGTATATGTGTGTTTATGGAGGTGGTTTATTATTTTTGCTGGTCGCTAGACCCCTTTGTATGACCATTTGGAGTCTGAGTGGGCCAGAGGCTGACAGCTGAAGTCAGAACCCTCAGCGGTGAGCCTGTTGGGGGAACCCAGCCACTCTTGGATAAATGGCTGAGCTCCTGTCTGGCCTCCTCTATTTTTTTTTTTTTTAAGTAACGTGTGTATTTCTAACTGATCGTATTGAAAAAAAACCCCTAGTATTTCAGTAAAAATGCCTGTTGTAAGATGAACCTCCTGTAACTTCTATCTGTTCTTTTTTGAGGCTCAGGGAGAAACTAGCATTTTTTTTTTTTCCAAACTACTTTTTGTCACTGTGACAGTTGTAAATAAAGTTTGAAAATGCTTTCCACTCTGGTCTGGTTTCCTGCTTTCTTCCTGCTCCACTGGAATGAACAGAGCCCAGGACTAAGCTGCAGCTCTGGCAGGAGGCTGAGCTGGGGGAAGTCGAGGTGGGTGGGGTTCCTGACATAGCCCACCTGCTGGCCTTTCCGGGGGTGAGCCCCCTCGATGGTTCTTTCTCCCCTGGCTGAATGAAAACAGCCTTTCCTTCTATGCTGGTACGTCTCAACTCTGGATGCACATCAGAATCACCAAGAGAGCTTAAAAAAAAAAGAAAATCCGTGGGTCCTACCCCCAGAGACTTGGATTTCTGTGGGCTGCCGGAAGGTCCAAGTGTTACTATGTTCTAGAATCATCTGAGGAGATTCTAACATGCAGCCACAGTTTTAAGCCACCTTTCTAAGGGAAGAGAAACACCCGAGATACAGGGTAAGTTCCTTCACAAAGGCTGGGCGTGAGCAGATGAGGGTGTATGTAGCTGGAGAGAGCTCGGCAGTCGTTCAAACCATTTACTTTGTTCAACTGAGCAGTTCTCAGGCATTGTTAAGACATTGGGATAAACAAAAGAGTTGTGGTCCCAGCCCTCCTAGCGCTGTGTTAATGTAAAATTAAACGACAAATGTGGTGAGTGGAAGGCAGGGAAAACAGGGTGCGTGGAGGGAATGCTTCCTGCAGAGAGAAGGCTTGGCATGAGCTTGGCTAGGGGAGAGGGGGAAGAAATAGTCCAGAGGGCTGCTTAAGCCTGCTGGGGAGGGTGGATTGTGTTATTCTGCGTGCAGGGCTGGAATGCTGTCACTTACGTGTTTATGCCGTCTGGCTCTATGGAGATGGGACTGGAGTGGCAAGACGGAAGGCCTGGAGACTGGGATGGAGTTTCGTGCAGGTCGAAGTGAGGGAAGGTGGTGCTTTGTGGACGGGGTTGGTGACATTTTTCTAACCCGAGGCTGGATATTTTTGCCTTTACTCAGCCTACATCTGGGCTCATAACCATGGTGAGAATAGATAATCAAGTGATCTACACTGAGGGTGTCCCCTGGTGTTAATAGAATGTCAGTCCATTGTAACATTAGCCTAAGCAGAACCATTAGGTCTATGGATCTGCTCCCGTGGGGTAACTTGCTGGTCTCGACCATCTTCAGCTTGGATTGTCCCTCTATTTCCTTCTGCAGCCTGAGGATGGAGTTTATTAGAACACAGCCTCTCAGATGACTGTCTTTATTCACGGATGACATTGTCTATGTAGAAAAGCCTATGAAATCTGAAAAAAAAAAAAAAAGGAAAAGCTACTAGAACTGACGCGTGAGTTCAGCATGGTTTCAGGATCTAAGATCAATCAATATACAAAAATTGACTGCATTTCTATATAGCAGCAACGAACAATTGGAAATTGAAATTTAAAATACCACTTACCATCAAAAAATATAAACTACTAGGCCCGGCCCGGTGGCACAGTGGTTAAGTTCACATGTTCCACTTCAGCAGCCTGGGGTTCGAGGGTTTGGATCCCAGCTGTGGACCTACACACTGCTTGTCAAGCCATGCTGTGGCAGGCGTCCCACATATAAAGTAGAGGAAGGTGGGCATGGATGTTAGCTCGGGGTCAATCTTCCTCAGCAAAAAGAGGAGGATTGGCAGCAGATGTTAGCTCAGGGCTAATCTTCTTCAATACAAAAATAAATAAATAATTTTGGGATAAATCTGACAAAAGATGTGCTAAACCTGTTCAACGAAAACTACAAAACACTGCTGAGAGAAATTAAATAAGATCTACATAAATGGAGAGGTACAGTATGTCCATGGATCTGAAGACGCGATGTTGGTAAGATGTCCATTCTCTCCAAATAGACATCGTTGATCTACAGATTCAACACAATCAAAATCCCAACAAGCCTTTTGGCGGAAATTGACGATCTGATTGTGAAATTCATGTGGAAATATAAAGGCCCTGGCATAATCAGAATAACTTTGAAAAAGAAGAACAAAGTTGGAGGACTGAAATGTTGATGTCAAACCTTACTACAAAGCTACAGTAACCAAAACAGTGTGGTATTGGAATTGAGACAGACCACAGATCCACGGAACAGCATAGAGTCTAGAAATAAACCCACATGTCTGTGGTTGACTGAATTTTGACAAAGGTGCCAAGGCAACTCAGCAGAGAAAGGATAGTCTTTTCAACAAATGGTACTGGAACAATCAGATATTCTTGTACAAATGTCTCCTGGGGGACGCAAACCTGAGTCTTCACTTCTTTCTCCCATTGTCTCCTTGTGACCTTCTAAATAGAACAACTACTCATTTAGAAAAAAAAAAATCCTTTTTCATAGTTGACCAATCCCTTCAACACAGCCCCCACTCCACCCCAGTTTGCCTCTTCTCTCCCTAAAGGAGGAGCATTGGGCGGCAGCTGGTGAATTTGCTGTGTTATTCAGGCAGGCTTGCATCCACGTCCTGCTCACCCCTCCAGATATGATCTGAGGCCAGTTTCTTAATGTCCAGGATCCTCAGTTCCTGTCTGTGGAATGGGGATAAGACTAGCACCTTCTGCACATGGGTAGGAAGGTCGAGTGCTCAGCAGGTGCTCCACAAGTCAAGACTTTCTTCTCTCTTCCCTTTGAAGATCTGGTGGCTAAGGAACTGGCCCCAGTCTTCTGTTCCCTGCTTTTTGCTCCAGGTCCTTTGTGTTCACCAGAGTCAAGGGGAGCTTCTAGGTGAAGACACCTCCCTGCTCACAAACGCAACTCCCTTAGTCTGCCCCCTTTTGTTCATCACTGTGAGGGGGGAAAAGCAGAGAGAAGAAAGGAATTCAATGCCTCCTCTCCCCCCCCACCCCAAATATTGGCGAAGGAAGGAGACAATTCCCATGACGGTGGGCCTGAAGCTCAGCTGCTTTTTAGAAAGGTGACACTGGGACCAGCCCCATGGCCAAGTGGTTAAGGTCACACACCCTGCTTCAGTGGCCCACGTTTCACTGGTTCTGATCCTGGGCATGGAGCTGTGCACTGCTCATCAGGCCATGCTGTGGAGGCGTCCCACATAGAGAAACTGGAATGACCTGCAACTAGGAAGTACAACTATGTGCTGGGGCTTTAGGGAGGGAAAAAAAGGGGAATAAAAGGGAGGAAGATTGGCAACAGATGTTGGCTCAGAGCCAATCTTCCTTACCAAAAAATAAAATAAATAAATAAAAATAACAAGGACAGAGGCCTGTTTGAAGTGGTGGTTGAGCTTTGTGTAAATTGGGGAGAGATTCCAGGTGGGGTGACAGCAAATGCAAAGGCCCTGTGGTAGAAATTGACTTGACTTTTTTGAGGAATGTCTGTGAAGCTAGTATGGCGAGAGTAGAGGGAAAGAGAAGTAGCTGAAGTCTGATACCACAGAGCAGAGTTTAGAATCTCTGTTGCTCATCATGAGAACCCCACTGGGGAAGGAAGCAGCCCATAGAAGTCCACCAGTCAGCCCATCCAGAGTTGTCTGACTGGTGGCAAATGGCAGTCCATATTGATGGGGATCTGAGGCACTGTCACATCCTGAAGGAGCTGCTGGGTTGTCAAAGGAGGATTAAATTAGGCAGAATTCATTTTGTATATCTGTCCTCCAATTACTGAAGGGCGGTTGTGGCTAGGAGAATGGGATCTGAGATCAGACTCCTGGATCTGCAGCTCAGCCCTGCCTCTTACTAGCTGTGTTACCTTGGGCAAGTTACCCTTCTTCTCTGTGCCTCACTTTCCTTATCTGTAAAATGGGTACCCACCTCATGGAGCTGTGGTGAGGTTTAAATGCATTATTACTAGTAACGTGCTTAGGACTATACCAAGCACATGGTAAGTGTTCAAAATGTTAACCATTGTGGTAGGCAGAGTAATGCTCCCCACCCCAAAGATTTCTGTGTCCTAATCTTAGGAACCTGCGAGTATGTTATGTTACACGGCAGGTGGGAATTAAGGTTGCAGGTGGAAATAAAGTTGCTAATTAGCCGACCTTGGTTTGGGAGATCCTGGATTATCCAGCTGAGTCCAATCTAATTACAAGGTTCTTATAATGAAAGGGGGAGGCAGTGAGTGAGTGCCAGAGTCAGAGGAAGATTTGAAGATGAAATGCTTTGAAGATGGAGGAAGCAACTGCCAGCTAAGGAATGCAGGCACCCCTAGAAAAGGCAAGGAAATGACTCTCCTAGAAACCTCCGGAAGGGACACGGCCCTGCCAACATCATGATTTTAGCCTAATGACAGCCATTTCAGACTTCTGACTTCTAAAATGGTAAGATAATTTATGTTAAGTCATTAAATTTGTGGTAGTTTGTTACAGCCACAATAGGAGATTAATACAGCCATTATTATCATAACTATGATGAGGACGACGCAGACTTTTCCTTCGTGGCCTTAGAGACAAGATGGCAATGAATGTGAGGGGTTATCAGGCAGGCCAAGGCCACTGTCCAGCGTTGGCGCCCACACTGTCCTAAGGCTCAGAGTCTTCCCTGGGTGTCACCAGGCAGAAGTATCCATCAGTTGGAGGGGGCACCACTGCACTGGCACTGGATAAATTGGAGGCTGTAGAGCCTTCATTCTAGAATTTTGAAAATTAGTGATTAGTGTATGAGATGCTTGTTGGCCTAGTCTATGAATCAGAATATTCATTAGAATGCTCCCTTCTCTCCATTTACCTGTGTAGAAGATCCTACTTTGAAATGCAGTTCATTTGCAATCTTCCTTTGCCATTTCCTATCAGAAAAACATGAATTCACTCTTTTCTAATATTGCTACCATTTACAGAGCTCTAGGCTAGAGGTTTATCTTCATTTCTTCTAATTCTCACAACAGTTTTGCACAGTGTATGTTGTTATAGAGAAAACTTTTTTCTGTACAAACTACATTTGGCAATGATGGAAATTATATAAGATGGTGGAATCTGGGGACCTCATCTTTCAAATCCCATGACAGTGGCAAATCAATTATTTGCATTTTTATTTCCTTCCAGTCGTCCCTCATACTTACCAGAATGTGCTCAATAGATATAATTTTTTTCCCATGAAGTAGGCATTTTTAATGTTTTTTTTTTTTTTTACAGATGAGGAAGCTGAGGTTAAAGGGCTTTGAAATATACTGACTCTGGAACCAGAAAGAGCAGGGTTAGAATCAATGGTGTGCTGGTAAATGTGTAAGAGCTGGCTCTCCAAGGGGGAAAAAAAAAGCCCTGATTTGCAGCATTTGCCAGTTTCCATGGTGTAAATGCTCCCACCATGGCTGACTTTGTGGACAAGCTTCTCAACCTGTCTGATTCGCAGCTTCCTTTTCTGTAAAGTGGATATAACTCCAAAACCAGGGCAGTGGCTGGTTCTGAGGGCCCCTCTAAACTCGAGTTCCCTTCTTTCATCCAGAAAAGAGAGATCACTCCAGAATGAGGTAGCTGGTGCAATATCTTTCAAACTGAGTCACGAATCCTTATTGGGTTGTGAAATGGATTAATTTGTGGATTGCAACCAGAACTTCAAAAAGAAAACAAATAGAAAAGGCTAGATTAGAACAAGAAGAAATCAGAGTGTAGCAGACACGGGAAGGTCGTGTTGTTCCCTGAAACTGTTTCATTCCTACATCTGTATGGAATGTGTACTGGGTCTTGAAATATATTTTTCTTGCTGTAGGTCCCACTCCACACAGTTTGAGGGTCATTGACTTAGTGAACCTGGCTTTCTAGAAAGCACTGCTTTTGCCTTAGAGAGTTGTAGGGTGGGAGAGAGGCGACTAGGAAAACTGGCTTTCCATCCTCCTCTGCAGAGGAAAAGGGACTGAGGCACCCAAGGGCAGAGCCTGAGTGGCTGTTGTGGGGGACAAGCCAGGGAAGGCCAAGATGCCCTTGGCCTCCTCCGAGGCCAGGGTTAGTCTCCACGCAGCCCTTGGCAATTGCCTGGTGAGCACTGGAGGAGGGAGGGAACCTCACACGAGGGAGGAGGAGGAAGCTGCACAGGAAATCCTCGCTGCAAGCTCGCTGCCGCTGGAACCCACGACAGCAGCTACCAGACGACCAACAATAGCGCCATTAGATAAAAATAACCCGAGGAGTCTGCAGCCCTGCCGTGCAGGACAGGGGCTTGCTGTCTGAGGGCTGAAATGTCACCAGGCTACAGCTGGGGTCATGCTGCTTGGCGCTGTGCTATGCCTTGATTTCCTGATTGCTAATTAGAGGGCAGTTTTCCAACCAGAGGTCAGTTGGGCTGGTGCCAGGAACAGGGCCCCTTGCCCCCAGGGTCTCTGCTCCCCTGCACTCTTGCACAGGGGGATGTGAAAAATCACTCATGCTAAGACCTTGAGGTCTGAATGTGCCACCTCTCCCAGGTGGGCCTTCACCTGAAAGGAGGGCACAGGAGGGCTTACCCGAAGCTTGTCTCACAGGCGGCATGTTCAGGGCACCCGTGGGGACAGAGGCCTTCTCGGCAGCCCTGAAGCCTCTCCTTTGGCTCCCCTGGGTCTGACCCTGTGCTGACCCCAAAGCACCTCCCACTGTTCCCCAAAGGCCTCTCTCCAGACTGAAGAGACAGGCTCCCTGCTTCCCCTCAGTCCCCGAGCTCTGGCAGCCTCCAGGCCTCCCACGCACCGGGGCATGGAGGGAGGGGGTGAGGGTCATACCAAGTGTCATTTTACCACAACAAAGCCTATTGAGGATTGGCAGCCGGCTCTGAAACACAGAGAGAGTCTCCCCTGTTTGCTTCTGGCCTACAGTCTGCTGATTTCAGCCTGCTTCCTAGCCTCCCCTGCCTATCCCAGAGGCACCCCCATCCCTCCAGGACTTACAATATTCACAAGGGCACTGCACTCTACAGTTTACAATACACATTTACACAGCATTTTTTAACCTGGGACAATAGGTAGAATTTAGGGGTGCGTGTGAATTCTGATGGGACAAAAATGACGTTATATTTTCATTAACTATTAAGTGAAATTTAGCATTTCCTGCTATTAGGAATGTAGGCAACAAACCGCAGGAGCGTCAGCAGCACCTGTGGTTGTCACCAACAGAAAACACGTATTTTCACTTTCCCAGTACGCTTCTTGCGGGTATCATGAATTACCATGGTAGTCATGACTACCTCAAAATCACACCTGCCGCTGGATTGCGTTAGATAAAGTATTAATAAAGGGGGACATTCGGGCCCGGCCTGCTGGCCTAGTGGTTAAATTCATGTGCTCCACTTTGGTGGCCTGGGGTTTGTGGGTTTGGATCCCAGGTGCAGACCTACACACCACTCAGCAACCTATACTATGGTGGCATCCCACATACAAAAAATAGAGGAAGGTTGGCACAGGTGTTAGCTCAGGGCCAATCTTCCTGACCAAAAAAATAAAAGGACATTTATGACTTGATCACAAATGTGTTTTTAAAAACCCTTTTGATAGCTGTATCTCAGGTTTTCTTTGCAACACTCTGTACTTTATGCATTTAAAGCATTATTCTGAGAAGATTAAAACTCCTCCAAGCTACCAAAAGGATTCATGGCACAAACATATTAAGAGCCTCCTGAGGCACTGGTGCTGGGGCCCCAAGCAGAGCCAGAGTACACTGTGCAGGCGAGGAAGCCTTACCCACACCCCCAGGGGCTCAAAGCCAGAGAAATACCCATAAGCAAATCAACAACCGTAAACTAAGCTGGTGGTGCTGTGAAGGCTGAGGCTGTATGGACAGAGGGCATAGCTGGGGAAAACCTGAGGGGACCATTAAGCAGGTGGCCACTACCTCATTTTAGTCTCTCTGTGATTCATGGCCAATTCTGGCCAAAGAGGAGAGAGCCCATCTACTTAGCCCATCGTGGGATGCTCCCGAACAGCTTGGGGCCCTGGGTGGGGACAGCTTCACCCGGGGCCTGTTCCACTTTCCCCAGCAGCCCCAGCCCTGGGCCTGGGAGCGGAGCAAGGAGCTGTCGCCACTTGGCCTGAGATGTTTCCAGGAATACAGAACTTCCGTTGCAAAAACCAGGAGTCCTGGGCAAACCAGTATAGTCAGTCATGCTACTTGGAAGCCAAATCTCACCTTTTCGACCTGGGACAAACTCAATTGCCTGGAATTTGGGTCAACTTATTCCCACAAGCACCTTCTCTGTCTGTTTGTCCATCCCTGCCTGTATCTGTCTATCTGGGTCTGTCTGGCTCTCACTTTCTCCCCCTCTACCCAGTTTCTGCTTTAGCCCCCAAGCTAGTCATTGCCCCCAGCTCCTGGCTGTCAAGTGACTTGAACTTTTCATTCCCCTGGGGGCCTGCTGAGCACTACTTGCTCTTCGTTTTTAATTGAGGTATAATTTACATAAAGTGCTCACTTTCCAGGTGAATAGCTCAGTGAAGGTTTATACACCCATAAAACCACCACCCAGGTCTAGATAAAGAATGCCTTTACACTCAGAAGGCTTCCCAGGGTCCCTTCACTGTCAATTACTCTTCCAAAGGGTCTCCCCCATTCTGACCCCCGCCACCTTCCTGTAAATGCAATTGCGCCCCCTGCACCCCTCAGGAGCACACCTGCCCTGTCTAAGCTGCTTCTGGTCCCCGTGCTGCCAGCCTGGCTGGGAGAAGCCCACTTCAGCAGGTCTGTGAAGAGTGGGGGACAGAAAATGTAGGGGAAATTTTAGACCTTATGGCTGGAGGGAATAAATAGCCTCACTTTCAAGTGAGGATACCAGGACTCAGAGAAGGACAGTTGACTTACTCGGTCCTTCCTTTGGCTAATGGTGACGGGGCTCAAAACACAGCCTGTTTGGGGAGGCAGAATTGGGATTAGAACCTAGAATCCCAGGGCGACCTCCTTTGGGCAAAAGCCAGGGCTGACACCTGCTGGCAAGGTGGGTTTTGCCTGGGAAAGCCGAGCAGACATCCTGCTTCTCCTGCCAACACCCCCCGCGCCTGGACCGCAGGGCTGCAGAGATGCGCTCTCAGTGCTTGCTGCATGTTAGAATCGCAGGAAAGCTTCACAAAGTCTCGAATTCCGGCCCTCACCCCAAACCGACGAAATCACTGTCTCTGGGAGTGAGACCCTGGCACCCATGTTTTGTAAAACGCCTCAGGCGATTCCAATATTCAGCTAAGTTTGTAAAGCAATTGCACTTCTCAAACTTTACAATACATATGAATCTTCTGGGGCTCCTGTTAAAATACAGATTCTGATTCAGCAGATCTGGGGTGGGCTGGAGATTCTGCATTTCTGATAAGCTGCCCAGTGAGGATGATGCTACTGGTCCAGGAACCACCACTCCTTGAATACCTAAGATACAGAGGACCACTCTGCATCCCAATGCCTCTTCATATAAATGTATTTTGCAATGATTCATGTTTCAGTTTGTCTTTTAAATATAAGGCTCAGCCACTCCCTCAAATAATTATATATCCACTCACCTTTACCAAGAAAGGTACTCCTTTCTGTGCTCCAAATATTGTCCTCAATAACTTTGAGGATAGAGAAATAGAGTAGAGACAGAGAGAGCAGTGACAGAATATCTAATACATATCCAGTTGGGGATCCTGAAGGAGATGAGCAAGAAAATGAAAGGAATACAATATTCAACAAGAAAATGGATGAGAATTTGTCATAAATGATTAAAAACAATATTCCACAGATTTGTGAAGGCTTTTGAATCCCCCCAGAAAAGATGAAGAGAAATACACACCATAAATTACTTTTTTTTTTTTGGTGAGGAAGATTGTTACTGAGCTAACATCTGTGCCAATCTTCCTCTCTTTCATGTGGAACGCCGCCACAGCGTGGCTTAACATGCAATGCTAGGTCTGCACCCGGGATCTGAGCCCGTGAACCCTGGGCTGCTGAAGCGGAGTGTGTGAACGTAACTGCTGTGCCACCTGGCCAGCCCCCATACCACAAATTAAAATGTAGAACACCTAAGACGAAAGGAAACCCGAAAAGCAGCCAGGAAGGAAAAGACAATTAACTTCAGCAGAATTAATATTCAAGTGACTCCTGAATGTCCTCCCAAGAAACAAAACAAAACAAACCAGCTTTGAGGAGCGATCACTCCCATTTTAATGATGAGAAACGGTGGCTTAGAGACCCACAGTGTCAGTGGCCATTTTAATCACTTGCCCCTCTCTACCCACCCCCTTTTAAAATTGTGAGTATTATGGTTTTGGATCTAATTAAAAGTTTACTTGGAGGTCCAACCTCACCCAGTCTTTAGTACAAACTGCTAGAAAAAAGGGCTGCCATTTTTCTAATCTCTGCCTCAGATCTCTTGTTCACTTCCAATTCCCCTGATTCCTTGCCTTGCCCAGTCAAACCTTTGCCAGCACTTCCTTTCTAAAACTCGGTTCCATCTCTCACCACTGTTACTGCCCCACCCCAGCCTGGTGCCAACACCACCCCGCAGGACTGTGACAGGGCTTCTCACCAAAAGGGTTCGCCAGAGCGGTCCAGCTAGAATGCTCTTCAACAGCCCCCCAAAGAACCACCCCAATCCTGGCTGGCTTCTCCATCCTTTGCCCACACCACCAGCTAGGTTTGGGCTATAGGATCCTGGCCTGGAGATCCACCAACAGTCCTGCTACCCAAGAGAATTTCTCTACTGTGGGTCAGCAAGACCAGCTCTCTGACGGCAGGCAGCCATGTGTGATGGAGAGAGAAGGGGTTTTAGAGTTAGAGAGACCTGGGTTCAAATTCCGATTCCCCTGCTACTCACTGACTGGTCATGTGACTCAATTCTCTGTGCTTCAGTGTCATCCTCTGTAAATTGGAGGGAGACAATAATACCCAATTAAGGTAATTATTGTAAAGTAATTATTGTAATGTCTGGCATTTAGAATGTTTTTAGGTTTCAATAATTCTCTCCTATTGTGAGGATTACATGAAAGGATGCATGTGGAAGGGGTCAGTTAGCTGAGTTCCTGGGCCACAGAAAGTGCTCACCAAATGTTATATCTCTTCTGTCCCTTTCTCAATTACCATCTCTCTGATGCGGAACAAGCCATTTCTCTGCTCGTCCTTCATCCCAGGTAACAAAGTGTGTGTGTGTGTGTAGAGGGGTCAGGCCTGAGCTCACAAGCTTCCAACCTCCCACTGTGCCCACCCTTTCTGGGAAGCCTCCTCTGACCCCTTGCAACCTGCAGCTTTGCTGAAATTCCTGGGACCAAGAAACCTCTGACCTTAAGCTCAGGGTGGTTATCTTAGGTGTTGGGGGTCGGGGAGAGAAAAATGTTGGCACGTGGATGGGTTCATGATGGCCCCAGCTCAGAAGCTGCCATGGATAATCACTGTTTATCAACTCACTGGAAAAAATGACTACAATTACATTTCACACATCAACAAAAAGGAAAAATAAAAGCCCCATTGGAATGTCTGAGTCACTCTTCAGAGCCTTTAAATTACCCGTTCATTATGACCCTTCTCCTTACCGCCTCCCCGCCCTGTGCGGGAAAGTGCCGGGCCACGTAGGCTGCCATTCGCCTGACGCTTGCCAGCCTGGCCAAAAGTCCCTGCACATTGCCTAAGACACTGGGGGATTAAAATAGACCACAAAGAGTCCTTAAAGGGATCAGTGTGCCTTGGAGGGTCATTCTTTTACAGGCTCTGTGCTCCGGGCTGACTTGTGACTTGGGCGTGTCATTTACACGTATCTACAAAAGCCAGAGGAATGTCATGGTCAACAAGGAGCTGTGCTGTCGCTTGGTTTGTGCACAGATGTAAAGCTTGCTTGTTCAAAAATGAATCGCTTCCCTTAGGAGAAGAAGGTTGGAGGACTGAGCAGTGACCCCACTGGAGCATCGTACCTCTTCTGCTGCTAGATGTGTACAGGCCAACACGTCATTGAAACAACGCATATGCCCCCAGCCCCGCCCCCAAAACTGGGTATAAGTTAAACATTGATCTCTAAGACCACATCTTACATTCTCAGGAACAGTGGTTTCAAAGGCATTTTCTGGGTCATGCTCCCCTTTGAGAATCTAATGGAAGCTATAGACTTTCTCCCCACAAATACCAATGCATTGCTTACAGATTCCAGAAAATTCACAGACTCCCCTGAGAGGCGGGGTGTACCTGGAACCAAAATTGCATTGGGCAGCCTTATTATCTGAAGAAACCCTGTGGTGAATTCATTTGGGTAGTGTCCTGTCCTGCGAATTCCTTGTCCCACCTCATCCCTTTTGTGTGTTTTCTAAGACCTTATCTTGGCAAATAAAGTTTACTCATGGAAAGAGAAGGAGCTCCGACACTGAGGCCTCTGGGTCCCTGTCCCAGGTCATAATGCCCCCAGAGCTCTCCTCTCAGCTCATTCAGATGCCAGGACATTCTTTCCAAAGCAGGAAATTGAATCAGGCTAACCTCAGCACAAAGTGCCCACTGTCAGGGCCTGGTGGGTCTCCTGGTGCCACCAACACCAGGACTATCTCAGATCTCTTGGTCACGCCCATAATCCTTAGTCTCCCAACAGGAGTGCTATTGGAGAACAAGGAAGAATAGGCTTCCAGGCTGAAAGTGCACGCTCTATGATACTCAGGGTTCAAGAATCTTGACTATCATCCATTCATTCTTCAACTTGGTCATTAAATCAGTGAGCGGTGAGCAACGGGTCCAGGCTGGAGAAGGCTGTGTTCACGAAGCAGTTTTATGCCTGCCCGTCTGTCTGTGAACTTTGGAACACTCGTCCACCATAGCAACATGGTAATTATGAATAATAATGATTTCTTACATTCGTATGACATTTAACCTATTTTTTTTTATTGTGGTAAAATGTATATAAAAAGTACCATTTTAAGTTTCCAATTCAGTGGCATTAGGTATAGTCATGATATTGCACAACCATCACCGCTATCTATTTTCAGAACTTTTTCAACATCCCAGACAGAAACCCTGAACTTCTTTCTGTCTGAGTTTGCCTATTCTGGGTACTTCATATAAATGGAATCATACGCTATTTGTCCTTTTGTATATGATTAGTTCACTTAGCATAATGTTTTCAGGTTCATCCATGTTGTAGCCTATATCAGAATTTCATTCCTTTTTGTGGATGAATAATACTCCATTGTATGTGGATACTGCATTTTGTCTATCTACGCATCTGTCAATGGACATTTGGCCTTTTGGGTATTGTGAATAATGATGCTGTGAGCATGGGTGTACTAGTTCCTGTTTGAGTCGCTGCTTTCAATTCTTCTGGGTATTACATAGGAGTGGAATTGCTGGATCATATGGTGATTTTATTGTATTCTCCTAGTTATATTGGATAAAGAATTCTTACTTGATTATAACCATTTTAGACCTGAGGATACTACAGCTCAGAGAAGTGAAGGAAATGAAATCACTCAATGGAGGTGGCTGACTTAGGGGCTATCAATCTTCCTGCACCCAGGACTGGGACTAGGGTGAGGCAAGTGAGGCAGCCAGGGTGCAAAATCTAGGAGGACTCGCTCTCGGGTTTGTGCAACCCCTCACTAGGGCCAACAGCCATCAGACACAGTAGGCACAGTGCCTAGGGCCCAGGACCCGTTTAGGAACCATGAAGCTGTTTTAATTTATTTTAAAGTCATAAGAAAGAAAGAAAGATAATCTGGCTTGGATTGTATTTTTCTTTATTTCAACACAGCTTGAAATATAATTTTAATGTATATTTCTTAGTGAGGAAGGGGTCAACAAAGGCAAAAGTGCCTAGGAACCCAAAAGTCATCACGGTTCTTGCCCTGAGAGTGAGCATCCTATTAAGAGCACAGGATTTAAGGAGGCTCCCGTTTTCAGGTTCCTACAAGGACTGACCCTGCTCTGTCATGAACCCCAGAGTGTGTGCCTCCTTAAATTCTGTGCTCTGAGCCCTGCCTGCATCTTGCCCAGGCTGGATGGTTCCTCCTGGCACGCTGGACAACAACATCTTGTGCCAAGAGTTCCTCACTTGGTAGCATGTTCTGTATTCCTAAGGGAAGGAGTCAGGTCACAGAAAGCCGGCTTTAGTCATAAAAAGGCTAGGTGTTTGCCCATAGGGTGTCACTGGAGGGACCATGGTGAACCCCACCCCATGGCAGCCCTCACTAATAACATTTATGCCACTTACTCCATTTCATAGGGTTTGTCATTCTATGGGATAATCTATAGTTATTCTTATTTTACCTAGAAAGTCTTTATTTGTATTCATTCCCAAACCATTAGCTAATTCTGCCAACCCGTAAGGACCAGAGAAAGAAAGATTTCCTTTCTAAAGGTCTACCTCTAGGTTCACAATCTTTCTTATTTTTTCATCCATTCAGGGGACCCCGTGGTCCCCGCTTCATGAGACTCAGTCATTTCACATTCACTTCTGCAGGGAGAGGGCACTTGGGAAGACAAGATATATTTTACTTATTAATTAGTTCATTCAGCAAATCTTCACTGAGCACCTACTATTTGCTAAGCTCTGGGGATGCAGAAACGAGTAGAGCAGTCAAAGATCCCTGCCTGTGTGGAGCTCACATGCTAGCAGGAGGAGATAGACAATAAGAAATAAATACCAAAATGTATAGTGGGCCTGAGAGTGATGTGTGATGGAGAAATATGAAGCAGGGGGTCAGGAATGCCTAATGGGGCTGGGAGTGTGCTTTTAGGCTGGGAGGTCAGGAAAGGGCTAGCAGAGAAGGTTACATTTAGCAAAGCCCTGAGGAGGGTTAGAGAACAAGTCACGTGGCTATGTGGGAAGTGCATTCCAGAGAGAAGAAATGCAAGTGCACAGGCCCTGGGGCTGGAATGGGTCTAGCCAAGGTGAGTACCTGTTGCGTCCCTGGAGGTGGATTATTCCATACAGCATCAAACAGTCTCTTCTACTCCCCACTGAGGACTCTGGTTCTCAGGTCTCAACTCACAGGGACCCCCTTTTCTAAAAGTCACAGGGGTGGCAGTTGTGTTGGCTCTCCCTCAGCCTATCAGATCCCGTCTTCCAGGAGATTCTGTTAATGGTCTGGTTTGTTCTCAGGTAGAGCTGTGATGTGGCTTCTAGAGCCAGGGGGCAGCCCCATTTACACCCCCCTCCCACATACACACACACAAGCAGAGAAAACAGCTGATGAAGAGATGGTGAAGCAGATGTGCAGAGAGAGGGAGAGAGGTAAGGCATGAGACACAGACAGAGATCAACACAGGCAGGGAGACCAGAGTGACAGACATAAAGATACAGAGATAGGGGAAACAGTCTTGCCTGTTTCCTCCTTCTCTTACCCTTTCGGTTTTCCTATTGGGCCTGGGGAGCTGGGTGTTGCGAGAGGAAGAGAGGTCACCTTTGGGGTTCCTAACAGCTTCAGGTTCCTGGTTCCCGTGCCTCCCTGGAGAGGGCCCCCTGGGTTCCTACCCTTGGATTCCACCAGATATCCCTGTATCTCTGCAATTACTCCCACCTCACCCTTTGTTTCTTCTAAGTGAACTCTGGAGCCCAACTTCTGGGATTCTTCTCATTCTTCAGACCTAGAAGGTGCTCTCTCTCTTGGCCATCTGCATCCCTGCAGGAGTGAGACCTCCTACACTGGCTGCCTACACTAGGCAGCACAGTGAAGCTGAGAGAGCACTGGGCCTGGACTCGGGCGCCCTAGGATCACCCTGCAGCTGGCCCAAGTACTAGCTGGGTCACCTTGAACAAGTCATCTGAATTCCTTGAACCTCTCTTTCTTCACCTCTAACACGGAGGCTGTGATCCTTGCCCTGCCTGCCTCTCCGCGCTGTTGTGAAATTACAATAGAACCTATGTGGAAGCGTTCTGCCAGTTGTCAAATGCTGTATAAATGCAAGCAGTTATGACCCTGCCCCGACCGGGCCCCCTCCCATGAACCTGTGACATAGCTGACTTCCCTGGCCCAGTGCCCCGCCACTCAGCTCTGTGGCTGAGTCTCCACCTCAGTCGCCCCCACCCCCCGGGCTCCACCCAGCAGCTCTCTGCTTCCTGTTTCCTCCTTCTCTTACTCTTTAAGTTTTCCTATTGAGTTGGTTACTCTGAATCAGCTCACCCTCATTCGCTTCTCAAAAATCTGCATTTTTTCCTAAACCTTTTTTTTCTATACGAAAGTCCCCACCTTCCCTGAATGACTTGACCCATCTACAACCCCTCCCACCCTCTTGGAGGCTCCCCTACATCTGGGCACACTCATCTTACAAAGGTGAAAACAGCTACCACCTCATGCTGGGGAGATTCCCACTGTCTTTCCTCCCAATATTTAGAATACCCAAGACCCCAGCTCAACTCCTCATGGAGGGCAGCCCCTTGGGCCACAACCAGGAGGACTGGCTGAGAACCCTGTAATAATGCTCGGCTGCCTCTTGAATCCATTTTTCCCTCCCTATAACCACTCTCAATTTCCAGTTTAAATCATCACTCTCTCGAGACTATTGCTATAGACAGGCTCCTGGCTCTTCTACCTGAACCTCTTCTCTCTCCCTAACCAAACCATCATCCACCCTGACCCAGAGTAAACCTTTTAAAAACTGATCTGCCACCCTCCTGCCTCAAAATTGCCCATGACTCCAATAGTCTGTGCAATGAAACTCCAATCCCTTAGTTTGGTGTCCACGGCCTTCACAACCTGACCAAAGCCCTTCCCCAGCCTTATCTCCTATGATGCACACTCCACGCAATGTGGCAGGCAGCCTCTGAGATGGCCCCAATCATCCCCACCTCCTGGTGTTCCCATCCTTGCGTAATCCCTTCCTCTTGAGAGTTGCTATGCCTGGGGAGCATCTTCTACCATATGAGTAAGGCAAAACCAATGGTATACCAATTCTGAGATAAGGTCACAAAGAGAGCATGTCTTCCATCTGCACACCCTCCCTCACTCTCACTTGCCCTGAGAGAGGCCAGCTGCCATATTGTGAGCTGTCCTTTGGAGAATCCCACCTGCTAAGGAACTGAAAGAGGCCATAGGCCAAGAGCAGGTGAAGAGCTGAGGCCCTCAGCCCAACAGCCTGTGAGAAACTGAATCCTGCCAACAGTTACGTGAGTGAGCTTAGAAGCAAATCTTCCCCCAGTCGAGCCTTCAGATGAGACCCCAGCCCTGGTTGCCACCTTGACTGCAGCCTTGTGAGAGACTTCGAAGCAAAGGCACCAAGCTAGGCTGTGCCCAAATTCCTGACCCCAAACAGAGATATTACATGTTTATTCTTTTAACAAGTTTGGGATAACTGGCAATATAGTAATAATTAATACAATAGAGTCTCACTAAGTCTCAGAAGTCACTCCAGAATTTAACCCTACTATAAATTCTTCATCAGCGTTTTCTACAAGCCTGTTATACAGCCTCGCATTCTACTGTTTCTCTGGCCTCAGTCTTCATCTCTCCACAACAAATATTGCTGATCACTCCAACTCTCTTCAAATTTCCAACCCTCTTACCACCCACACTCAAAGAATCCTTCCCAATATGCACACTCCCCTTACTCCCAGTCGATGACCTCACTGAGAACATGAAGGCTGTCAGATAAGAAGTCCCTTACCTTCCCACTCTAACGGACAAAGTTATCCACTTCAGCACCCAACCGTTCATCTTACAATGGAAGGTGACTCCTTAAAACTGATCCTAATCCCTCTTCCAGGGCTCTGGATTCCATCCCATTCCTCTCTGTTTTCAATTATCCTGTCTTTCTCCTGTATCTGCAATCCCCCTCTCTCCTTTCCAATAACATTTAAAGTCACTCAGTTCTCGCCCATCTTAACAAACACATCCTTGATCTTACAACCCTCTCCAGCAACCACCACCCCCTCTCTCTTCCTTCTACAACCAAACTCTTGGTGTGTCCTTCTCTACATTTCCTTCCTTCCCACTCATTCCAGTCTGTCTTTTTCCCTAACCATTCTCCTAAAACATCTCTCTCCAAAGTCATCAATTACCTAGAGGTTGCTAAATCCAATAAACATTTTTCAAACTTTATCTTTTCTGACTTTCAGGAACATCAAAATGTTGACTGTTCTGAGCTTCAAGACTCTCCACAGGGTCTTGTTTACAGATTCTGTTGCCAACTCCTCTCCTCTACTGAACCTCCAATGCAGAAGTCCCTCAGCCTCTTCTCTCCTCCCACCCCCACACTTTCCTTTTGCCAGGCAATCCCAGCCACATCTTAAATACTGTCTCTACATCCGTCATGCTCAAAATTACATCCTAGCCCAGACTTCTCTGAGCTCCAGGTCTTTGTATCCAACTTCCTGCTGTCCCCTTAGATGGCTCATAGGTACCTTACACTCAACATGTCCAAACTTAAATTCATGTCATAAACCCCAAAACTGGTACTTCTCCAGTGTTTTATTTCTCAGTGAGTTGCCCAAACCAAAAATCCGGCAGGACTTCTTGGTTACTACTCTCTAATCTGTCTCCTAAAATTACCCGTCATTTGCTCTCCATCTCCATCACCATTGCGCCAAGCCGCCATTTCTATTACCTCGAGTAGAGCAATATCCTCTTTGTCCTCCTTATTTTTCTTTTTCTCCTTCTCTTTCTCCCCTTCTCCTTCCTCCTTAGAAATATACTTATACTCAAATGTTCTCACCCCTAGATATACATTAAAGTCACCTGCAAAACTTTAAAAAGTCACTAATGCCCAAGCCTCATGCCAGACCAAGTGAAAAAATATCTGGGAGTGGGCTCCAATCATCCTTATTGAAAACTCCCCAGTTAATTCCAACTTACAGCCAGCACTGAGACTCACTGGTCTCCCACATCTGTTACTGCTCCACTCCATTTCCCACACGGCAGTCAGAGGGTCTTTTCCAAAACTCAAATCTCATTTCGTTACTCCCCTTGCTCTTAGGATAAAGACCAAAGCCTTCTGATCCTGAGCCATCTCACTCTCCCTGCCTCCTGCAAGCCTGGGTGCTCTCCTGTCCAGTCTCCCATCCTGGACTACTTTCAGGTGTTCTGGACCCTGGGATTTTTCTACTTCAGGACCATCACACAGGCTGGAATGCCTGGCTTGACTAAGCGCTCTCAGCCTGCAGGATTCAGCTTAACTGTCTCTTCCTTGGGGAAGCCTTCCTCTATTCCCAGATCCAGTGGGCCCCTCTCACCCCATGCATGCTCCCATAGCTCTTCTTCTTCACCTTCACAGGCTTGGTGCAATTGTAAATATAGTTAACTGTGTGATTTTTGTTCGTTAAATTTCTCTTTTTTCACTACAATGAGAGCAAGATCATGTCTCCCTTATTTTCTGCACTCTTGGCACCTAACCTGATTATCTGGAACCCAGTAGGTTTTTAATCAGATTTCACAGAATGATAATAAACAACCACACATTCTTTCTTACCCCCTAGTTTGGTACATTTTCCACCTGGGTGAAATGCACCAACCCTTTCCACAGCCTCCTCAATTTTCCTCCTACAAACTCCTACTCACCCTTCATGACCCAGTTAAAAAAGCCCTCTGTACAATTCCTTCCTGGTTCCCTCAGGCAGAAATTAGTTTCCTCATAATCTTTTCCTGTTGTGGTATTTTGGTTACTTGCTTATGGACCTTGTTCCTCCTGCAGCTGGACTTCATGATCATGTCTCTTTCTTCTAGTGTTGATCATTCATTCACTGGATGAATGAACAAATAAATGAGCTAACAGGGTCACATTACTTAATTGTAAGTTTAACATAATGAACAGACATATGAATTGCCCCTCAACATATATGCTGAACTCTTATGTCACATGTAAAGTTCTTACACTGTACCTCCCGCTGGCCAGAGCTTTTGGATTTTTCTCTTGGGCCTCTCCAGACAGTTCTGGAGCAGTTCTTTGATGCAGGCTACTGGGTGGGCTTCTAAAATGAGGAAGGCCTTAGGACTCTCTGCTCCTGGGGGGTGAGAAGGAGAGGTGCAGTCCTAGCCCCACCCCCTTCCCCCCACTACTGGTGAGCTGTTTTCCTAGGGGAGCCTGACTCTGCTGTAGGCCTCAACTTGCAACCACTGGATTGCTCAAAGCCAGCAGGCCTTCATTCCAGACTAAGTGTGATGGGTAGAGACCAAAGCCAGGATGGAGTGAGGAGAGGGTCTGCATCAAGGATGAGGGGATAAGCATGAGGTGCATCATGGCCAGGCTCCAGCTGCCCTCCAATGGGCATTCCTGGTATTTTCCAGTAGCTACTCCCTCCTTCCCGGGGCACTCAGCCTGGGGAGGAACCTCTGCACCATCAGAACTACCCCACAACATTGGTGGGTCCTGGTCCCAGCCGCTGGGAGGGAGGCCCACTGCATTGGTTCAAGTCTGCTGACCAAGTGGAGAGAAGCAGAAGCAGGTTCGGGCAGGGCAGGGGGAAGTCATCTGGGGAAACACAGCTGAGGGCCCTCCTCTCCCGGCACAGCCCCACCCTGCCTACCCTCAGGCCCACTTTCTCTTCCCTTGACCAGCTCCACTGCCTGAATTACACGGGTGATGTAGGCGGTGGGGAATGGCCTTTGGGAAAGGATTGCCTGCCTTGTGTTAGGAACAGTGCCAGCGGGTTGGCAAGAAACACCTTTTCCAGCTCAGAGAGATGGAACAAGGTTGACATTGTGGATGATGATAATAATAACAGTAGCTAACGTTTATTGAGCATTTCCAAAGTACCAAGGCAAGCACTGTATAGGAATTGTCCTATTTTGGAACCTGTACCTCCTCACGTGTTTACTGAGAACCCTCCACATGTGGTGGATACAGGGCTAAAGTGTATGTGAGTTACCTCTCATGGGCCACCTTGACCCTCTGAGCCTCACCATTTCTGGGGCCTTTAGCTACTGGTTGTGCTCCAGGTGCTTCTGGGCAACCAACTCAGCCACCACTCCAGCTAACTTCCAGTGGGCACGATCTAGCAAGTCCCTCACCTCATCCCCACACCGCGTATCTCTCCTTCCCACCTCGGGGCTTCCATGTTGCCTCTGCAGTATGAGATTGGGTAGAACTTTGACCAATGGAGACAGGAGACAGCAGATACATTCTTCCCCTTTCTTGCCCCCTGGATGGGCTATCCTGAGACTCAGAGGTTTATCCAACCTCTTGGAAGATGGCCCCACAATATCAAGCAATTTGTTTATTCACTAGAAGTGGGGCCAGCTCAGTAGCACACCACGTGTTGACTCTCCCAGCTTCCTGTTCACTCCCCTTCTCATTTGCTCTTACTTCCCAGGAACTGCATCCTAATAAAGCAGGAGCAGATCAGTGTATGCCTTGAGCTCTGCTCTCTCGAGTACCCAGGCTAAGGCAGCCTACTGGGGAAGAAGAAATGAATGGACATCGTTTATGCTAAGGAAAAAAAAAGATTGGTGGAGAATTCCAGGCTGAAGAATACGGATTTTGTTCTATGATAAGAGGAAACTGTGACTGGCAGGAAGATAACTCTGGCAGCTGGATGGAGGGAGAATGAGAAAATGGAGGCTCAGCTCTAGAGTCTGTTCGGTGGCTGAGGCACTAGTCTGGGCAAAGCTGGGCTGCTCAGGCAACTTTGGGGTACTTCCTTGTCTGGTGGCCAATGGGTGACTGCTCTTTTCTGGAAGAAACAATGGAGAGGGAAGGAAACGAAGCCCCAGCCGTGGGGCCTCACCTATCCTTGAACTATATATTCCTGCCATCTGGTTACATTTGAGAGAGTGTCCCTGATCCTCCTGGGTTCCACTATCATTCACGTGCATGGAGACTTCCATGCTTCGTCAGGTACAGGGCCTTATAGGCAGGCATCTCTGATGTGAGATCCTGAAATCTAATTCTGAGAAAACTTTGCCTAAAATGACTAAACACTTCAGAAATGCTGCTCTGAGTCCTGAGCTCTTTGCCCCCCAGGATAGGACAGGACAGTCTTCGCCCTTTTGTTCCTCCTCAAGGAACAAACTGAGTTAAGGAAAGACATTCCCATGGGACCACCTGTTAGCCTGGGTCTGGTAGAGCTTCCATGGTCCAACCCTGCACTGTTGGCCTTGACTTCATCCTTTAGATGTTTTGCTGTCCTGCTTCCCCATCTGTCTGACACTACTCACATGCTCACCAATAGGCACTGTGGAAGCTCCCCTCATGATCCTGATGGTTCCTGTTGACACAAAGGGAATCACCAGCAGCCTTGGCAGGAAGTTCCAGGGAGCTAGATTTTGTCTTTGCATGTGTGGCCAAGCTTTGGTGGGAGAAGCGTTAACTCAGTTTGAACAAAGTAGGCAGAATTGCACTCCTAGGACCACAGGAAAATCTCTGCCCTCTGGATGGCCCAGCACTCCTAACTTGCCAGCATTCTTCACCCAACAGTATAAAAAAGATTTGATTAATAGGAAATAAAACCAACACCTTAGTCACTCGAGGGGGCCCTGCCCCATACTCAGCTCCCAGGTCTCCCCCTGGCTTGGGAGCCATGCTGACTTGGCATCATTTCCAGTCACTCCACCCACAGCTGTTCCTGTGGGCACTTTTCTAGCAGCCAGTCCTGCCTGGACATGAAGACAAAACCAGTCTTTCACCCAGATGCCTCCTCTCCTCCACTTTCCCCATTGTCTGCCCTCACAAGGCTGAGTCACAGTGAGTGCTGGGGACTGCTGATGACCCCCTCTACATCAGTTCAGAAGGGAGGAGATTCAGCCTCCCCAGCAAGGGGAGGTGTGGGAGGAACACCACTGGCGTCTTTCTGTTTTCATTCCCATCCCAACCCCCTGCCTTCTTATTACTCCCTATGGCTTCTCTGGGTAGTGTGACCATGACATATCTTTTTCCGTCTTTCTTCTTTTAACCCATGTGTGCCTTCATATTTCAATTTGGTTTCTGATAGACAGACTGTAGTTAGAACTTGGCTTTTAAAAATTCAGCCTGAACAATTTCTGCCTTTTAAATGGGACTGTATACACAATTTGCTTTAAGAAAAATGTTTTTAATTGAGGTATAATTGACATACAACATTATATTAGTTTCAAGTGTACATAATAATGATTCAATATTTGTATATATTGTGGGATGATCATCACAATAAGTCTAGCTAACATCCAACACAATTTACATTTAATGTCATTATTGATATGATTAGGTTTAAATTTACCATCTTGCCTTTACTTGCCATTTGTTCTGTTTTTGTTCCCAGTGTTCTCCATTTTCATCCTCTTTTAGGTTATATTATTTTTTATAATTCTATCTTATTTCTTATATCGGCTTATTACTGATATCTTTTTGTCTTGTTTTTGATAATTTCTTTAGGGTTTATAATATACATCTTTCATTTATCACAGTCTGCTTTCAAGTAATATTATGGCAATTTGCATATAACATGAGAACCTTACAGTACACTTCCATTTCCACCCCCAAACTTTTGTGCTTCTCTTGTCAAACATTTTACTCACGCATAAAATATAAAATCTGTGATACGTTATTATTTTTGCTTTAAACAATCAAGTATCTTTTAAAGATTTAAAAATTAAATTTAGGGTGGCCGGCCCCATGGCTGAGTGGTTAAGTCCCCACGCTCTGCTGCGGCGGCCCAGGGTTTCACGGATCCTGGCATGGACATGGCACCGCTCGTCAGGCCACATTGAGGCGATGTCCCACATGCCACGACTAGAAGGACCTGCGACTAAGATATACAACTACGTACTTGGGGGATTTGGGGAGATAAAGCAGAAAAAAAAAAAGAGTGGCAACAGTTATTAGCTCAGGTGCCAATCTTTAAAAAAAAAAATTAAATTTAAAAGTTTTTAAATACCCGTATTTTTTACTACTTACCATCTTTTCATTCCTTTGTATGGAACCAGATTTCTATTTGACTTCACTTTCCTTCTGTGCAAAGGTCTTCCCTTAACTTCCTTGTAGGATTGGTGATCAATTCTTTTAGCTTTTGTATGCCTGAAAAAAATCTTTATTTCACTTCAGTTTTGCAAGATATTTTTGCTACATATAGACTTCTAAGTTCACAGTGCTTTCTTTCTGTTCTTTCAAGAAGTTGCTCAACTCTCCTCTGGATTGCATTGTCCTCAGTGATAAGTCTGTCGTTAGTCTTTTCTTTGTTCTTCATGGCTATTCTCTGGCTGCTTTTAAGATTTTTCTCTTTATCATTATTTTTAAGCAAATTGATCATGTGCATTAGTGTTGTTTTCTTCATGTTTCTTGTACTTGGGACCCACTAAGCTTCCTGGATCCTTTTATCAAATTAGGAAAAATTTTTGGCTATTTCTTCCCTCTGTCTCTCTACTCTCCTTTTGAGGCTGCAAATATTCCTGTCTTAGGCTGCCTGCAGCTGTCCTACAGCTCACTGATGCTCTGTTTTCACTCTTCAGTCACAGTGATTAATCTATTGTTATTCCCATCCAGTGTATTTTCCATCTTAGAAAAACATTATAGTTTTTATCTCTAGAAGTTCTTTTTTAAAAACTATCTTTCATATTTCTCCTAACATGCTCATGCTTTCCTCTATCTTCTTGAACATATGGAGTACATTTATAATGACTTTTTAAAAAACCTTCTTGTCTATTGTTTCTATCATCTGTGTCATTTCTATTATCTATTGATTGATTTTTCTCATTATGAATTTTATTTTCCTAGTTCTTTGATGCCTGATAATTTTTTGTTGGATGACAGATAATGTGAATTTTATGTTGCTGAATGCTGGATTTTTTTTTTCTTTAAATATTTTTGAGCTTTATTCTGAGACTCAATTAAATTGCCTGGAAGCAGATTGATCTTTTGAGATTTGCTTTCAGACTTTTTTGGTGGGACTCAAAACAACCTTTAGTCTAAGGCCACTTTTTCTGTTTACTGGGGCAGGCAGTGAGGTGCCGCCAGTGATTTGTAAACAAGAGAGGGATATGTTAGGATTTGCATTTAAGGATACCACTCTGGCAGCATGAAGAAGATAGAAAGGAAAGGTTGGGGAAGGCAGAGAGAGACCCAAGGCAGAGCCCACCACTTATTCAAACAAGGGAATGAAAAAGATTGGAGCTCAGGCAGCAGCCAAGCATGTCTTAGAAATATCAAGATGAGAATCAATGGTGCTTCGTGTGGGCAGAGTAAGAGGGAGAAGGGTGGGTCTGAAATGATCCAAGATTTCCCATTGGGCTTCTGGTGGATTCAGAGGAAATGAGCTCTGTGGGAAACTATTAGTGGAGAGTTCCCAATCACCCCTTCTTTGAGTCTCTATGTCAGAACCAGAGGGACAATCCCAGGAAGGAGGCAGAGCCAGGACCCATACAACCTAGCATTTCCCCTCTGGGTATCTGCTGGGGTTTTCCTCTGCGGGCTCAAAAGAATGGCAGTTTCCAAATCAAGATCCTGAGCATCCATGACTTCTCCTGCTTGTGACATCACATGCTTTCTCCTGTTTAAGGAAAAGATTTCTCTGGATAAGTGTACCATCTGATGCCTAGTAGAGCTTGGCCAATTAGAGTCTTTTGTAACACTATGTTTTTATAATGTAACATGATGCCTCAAAATTACATTAATATCTCTGGTGCTGCAATTATATTAGTCTAGGATTAAGTCTGTCTGTCTCTAATGAAAAAATGTTAATGAGGAATTTCATTCATAAAATGTTGAAATGGGCCCCCTGCTTCTCATTGAACTATCCAGAGAAATTTCCTCGAGGTCCACAGAGTCTTATGTTTAGTCCCAATCTGTGACCCATCCTCTATCCCTATTTTCAGAAGAAAATGTTCCTCCGTAAGCTACATACCACATGTATAATTTTCTCCTTTCTTTGATGCAGCAACATGTTTTCTGGCAGGAAATCTGAGAAAATCAATCAAGTTTACTGTTGGAACCATGACTTTTGGGATTAAAACGTACTTTGTCTGCACCAGGGTAAAGAAAGAGTTAAATTAAAAAAAACCAAAATGGTGAGCAAGTGAGACTCATTCACTTCCCCTCTTCTCTTACCTCCCCTGGCTATGAATTTGACCAAGAGTAAACTAAATGTCTCTAATTAGCTTGTCCAAATAACAAAGTACCTCCCACCCTGCTAGGCGCCCACCCAGGAAAGCCATGAATGTGGGCTGCCTCAAGGGCTCTTGTTTCCCCCAGGAAGATAAATGTTTGAGGCTCAAAGCTGACAGATGAAGAAAACGGAAATTATAAGTGTAAGTATCAGAGTTCATACACTTTGCAAACTGTTGGGGCATTCTCTCATTTCCTCTGCCTTCTGCGTGTGTTTCACACATATGTGCACACCCAAATAAGCCAGCTAAATATATTGGCAAAGTCACATTCAGAGTTTGTTGTTGTTCTTAATAAAAGCCATTAAAAAACAAAAACAAAAACATTGACTGAAGGTGGCAGAGATCCATCTCAATATTAAACACTCCCTCTATCATAAAGTGAAAAAATCTGAAATGAAGGGTTAAATTATTTGCACAAATTATGTCATACAAATTATCTGGAAAGGTGCAGGCCCTAACCCTTCCTTCCAAAGCTAGGAAAATGCTAGCTATGGTCTCTGTCTCCTGGCACCAAATAGGCAGCTCTTTTTTTTGTTTAAGACAACCCTTAAGTGATCCCAAATACCAAAACATGCCCAGGCTGTATTTCTTAAGCACTGAAGCTGAAATTTCCAAAATAACAAACTCCAAAACATTTGGTTTCAAGCAAGTGCCTGGATATGTTCAAGCCTGATTCTGCACAAGTCTAGAGTAAAAGAACAGAAGAATCTAGAAGAAGCAATAAAAGGGGTGGGGGAGGGAGGGAGTAAAAGGGGTAATTGGTGACGATGGGAGAGCACTGAAGTAGAACAAAATTCAAATGATGGGCTAAAGATAGAAACAGTCTCCTAAAAGGTTAGGAAGAGACAATATGTTACCAACAGATAATTTTCAGCAAAAGGTAAAATCATGACTTGCATGCATATATAAAAATGTACATGTTCAGGAATTTGTTTTCCTCTTAATATGAGGGAACTAGGCAGATGTTCAAAGGAAAAGTCAAAAATACACACATTTATATTGAGTAAAGGAATGTTGAGATGAATTGGAGATAAACGGAGGTAAAACTGGTTTTAGGAAGTCAATTAAATCTCTATCAGACAGGACAGAATGTATAAATCTATCAGTTACTTCCAATTTACAGAGCACAACAAAACAGCTCAAAGACAATGAACAGTAGAATCTGATAACATGGAAGGGTGTGCTATAGACAATGAACAGTTTCCCACTGAAACAAAAAAATTGTTTCTACAATATTGATAAAAGTTTATTAAGGGGAAATTGAGTTCTTTGTGTGTGCGGGGGGCGGGGCGGGGTGGCACCCCTTCCCAGAAAGGATGATGCCATGGGGTGTTAAACCCATAAAGAGGCAGGGAAGGGGCACTTTTGGGGACTTCTTAGACAAGAGTTGAGTCAGAAAACAATAGACACAACCAGTAATTTTATTATTTATTAAGTTCTGTCTTCACACACCCTAGCACTTTTGTGGAATCAGAATATGAAAGCTAGAAGAAACCTCCTTGATCTTTTAGTCTAAACTCCGCATTTTAGAGATGAGAAGACTGAGACCCTAGGTTGGGATTTGCTCAAGGTCATTCAGCTGCTTCGTGGCTATGAGCTTGGTTCTTAAAGTTCACGAGCCTAATGGCCATGACTAGGTGGCTGCACAGGATCCAAGGACACCACCCCATGTATACAAAGTTTACATACATAATCAGAGTGACCTTTTCTGGGGATGCGTCTAGAATGGTCATCACACAGGTAATCCTTGCTCTACGTTATACCCATCAGTACACAAAACACACATCTAAATCTAGTTATAACACACATAATTGAAATGTGGCTATCTCCATAGAACTTTCAAAAGGCTTTCTTTGGAGGAAACATTTTAATAGCCCACATCTCTTTAAAAAAAAAAGGCTAAGAAATTTGAACAATGCATTCCTTTTCCCTGTAACAAGTGGAGGCATTCCAAATCATTCCAGTGTTTCTTTGAAAGTTAACTGTTTCAGGGTCTGAGTTGAAAGACCAACACAAGCCTTCAGTTGTGAGAATGTGAAGAACAGGACTGTGATTTAATTCCTTGGTTTCTCATGTGCTTTCTCTTTCCACTCCCACCCCATCTCTCACTCTATCCCATCCCACAGTAGAAACAGCACTGGGGTCTTTACAGCCAGAGGGGGCGTGGGAGACGGGAGTGAAAAGGAAGCACTCCTTACCTTTCGCAAACTAGCAAGGGAGGTCAACATGATCGAATGGATATCAGACAGAAGGCTTTTTTTTAGGATTCCAGCTGTCCTCAGTTCCTTCTGCCTCCCCACTTTTTGTTCCCTCCCTGAATCCAAAGCTGGTGATGGAGACCCTACTTAGAAATTAAGTCAATGAGTAGAAGAAATTGATAAGGACAAAACGAGAATGAATTTCGAGTATCTATCGTAGTCAAGAAGAAGGACTTCTAGTTTATGTAATGTATCTATTCTACATCAACGATAATCAAATCATCCCAAAGCTCGGGTGAGGTAATTCCTAGCTTGACATTTAAGATAAGGGTTAATCTACAACTCACAGGCAGCCCCCCTCACGAGGCAGGTCAGGGCCAAGGCCAACTGGGACCAACATGGGTGAGTGGAGATTCCTGGGGCAAGGATGGCAGGGTACCCTACTTCAGGGCCACTATCTGCTTTAGGAGTGAACTTCGCATTAGAATGTGCACCTTGAGTCCTCTCTGAGCCTCTGGCTTGTGTGCTTAGTGGATGCTATCATCGACTGAGACAGTTGGGACAGGAGAAAGAACAAATTTTGAGGGAAGAAGATATTGAGAAGAGATTTGGACATGTGAATCCAGGGAGTCTAAGGGATTTTCAGGAAGACATATCTTCTAGACCAGGGGACAGAAGAGTCTGGAATTGAGGGGAGCAGTCAGGCTGCAAATAGGTGATGGGAATCTTCCATCTATAAACCCATCGAGTGCCAGGCATGGGTCAGAGTTTTCTCTTTGGCAGCTGTGAAGAGTTGGGCTGACTCTGCACCCTGCCTCACCTGTTGTTCATAAGCATTGAATGCAGGGCAACTGACTGCGATTAGGACTGGGGTGTACAAAGACCCCTCGCCCACCACAGAAGGGCTTGCTGCTGTTGATCCTTACTTCTCGTGGAACACTGTGGTCCGTGTGGGTGGATGGGATGCTCTGATTCATCCTGTGAAGGGTTGTGTTGTTTGTGATGCTGTGGTCCAGTAGCTGGATTTTCTGTCCATATTAGGCAGAGAATAGGGGTGTCCTCCAAAGCTGTGTAAACCATCAGTGGGTGATCTGTTTGCACCTGCCATATCATTCACTTATGACTTCAATCAGCTATGGCAGCCAAAAGAAAAGAGGGAATGTGTGGGCAAGACACTGAGTCACCCCATCTATCTGTCCTCTGAAGATACAAAAATGCCCACTCTGTGCATCCTGAGTAATTCTGCGCCAAGTTCCCAGACTAACATCCTCCCAGAGCCGCCTCCTTCCCTCTTCCTTTCTCTACACTCAGCCCCGCCCACTCTTAGCTAAGGCTGCACCCAGGGTTAAAGGCTCAGTCATCCACTCCCAGAGCTTGGAATTTCAAGAAAGGAGACCAGGGACCAAGAAGCAGTGAGACCTGATTCGTAAGGAGCCCTAACTATGGAGCTAGAAGACCTGGGTCCAGATCCTAGCTCAGGTTCTTATGAGTTGCATGTGTTTCCCCATCTGCAAAATGGAAATGGTGGAAACGATGCTATTAACCTCTAATGGTCTTGACAACGAAATGTGATGATGTCTTCTAAAAGAGTCTAACATATACCGAGAGCTGACATTTTTGAGTGTCTACAGTTTATCAGACCCTCTTCTAAGTACTTTACACATTTACTCCTTTAATCTTTACGACACTCTACAGCAATCCTAAGGTACAATTATCCTGATTTTATAGGTGAAGAAACTGAGATACAATGAAGTTAAGTAAATTGTTCAAGGTCCCAGAGCTAGAAAATGGTGGACCTAGAATTTTCCACCACTCAAAGTGTGTGGCTCAAGACCCCATGTGGTAGTGTTTATATCAATGATCCTCAAAGTGTGGTCTCCAGGCCAACAGCGTCAGCAGCAGCAGCAGCATCTGGGAACTTGTTAGAAATGCAAATTCTCGGAACCCACCCAAGAGCTACAGACTCACAAATTCCAGGGGTGTGAAGCAGCAAACTGGTTTGACAAGCCCCCCAGGTGATCTGAAGCTCAGTCAAGTTTGAGAACCACTGATCTCCACTGTTCATTCTACCCCCTTCGTAGACAACATCTGAACAAATTAGACCCCTCCTCCTCCCTTTGCCCACTATGTATTAGGCGCTTTGTGTGTTTTTGTCATTTAAGGGTCACAAGAAACTTCAAGTCTGGTCTTCCTATCCCCGCTCTACAGGAGAGGAAACCCAGATCAGGGGAGGGCAGCATGGTCCCTTGCCCAGTCCACACTGCTAGTAATGCCCAACTCCAAAGTCACACTCCTCACTGCTCCCATTGCGTTCCTCACAGCTGGCTTGTCATGTCACCCCCAGCTCCTTGCCCCTCTCCCTTACTCCACTTACCCAGCAGGGCCTCTGGGCCCTGACTTGCAGGCCCAGCACCACCACTCCAGAATATAGGGCCAGTCCTGGCTCTAGTCTCCAATGCACAGGCCCCAAACCAGCTTTATTGGAAGTGTTCTGTGACTTTCTGCTTCAGGACAAGCAACAGAGATGTCCGGGGCTCCCAAGACCAAGCCCCTACCTCTCACCTGATACAGGGACCCCATCTGCTTTCCCCTTCGTTTGGACCAACTGGTGAGTTCTCCAGCCCCTTAGCACCTTGAGATTGCCTTTTAGGGGTCAATCCCCCTGGGATGTGGAGAGCTGCGCTTGAGCCCCAGCCCCCAGCAGAGTCCCCACTTCCCCTTCCAGATCTCACTTCCCCTGCCAGTCTCAGGCTTCTGGTCACCAGGCTCCTTTGTTCTTCGTGGTCAACACTTATTGCCACCTTCTATCCCCCCATCATTGACTCTCACCTATTCTCTGTCTCACTGAGCAGAGTGCTTGAGACCCTGCCCCTGAGACCATCTTTATCCCAAACCTCTCTCTTCCTTCTAGAAAGGAGACTTCTGCCCAAGAGTGTGCTGCGCTCCCATAAGCCCAAACAGAGGCTTCATACACTGGGATGCGGACAGGAGCACCTCTCCCTGCCTCTGTGGGTCCCCACCCCCTCCCCCCACCCCCTGCAGGGCCTGGAGAAGTTTTATACCTAAGCCCTTCCCTTCTGCCCACATGCCCCGAGCCTTGGTCCTCACTCCCAGTGGGACTTCCCAAGAGCAGCTCCCTTGGAGGACGCCCTGACCTGATCACTTACACGTTCTCCGTGGACCCAGAGTCAAGGTTAGGTCTGCATGCAGGGAGGTTAGGACCTCCAAAAGGTGTGCTGAGGAACTCTGTCCGAGGGCCTGAGGGCCACCTCAGAATGAGATTTATCAGACTCATCTTTCAGCTTTTAGCAGATATTTGGATCATTTCTTTCCACACTATAGAAGGACAGGAGAGAGATGCTCTTAAATTCCCCCTTTTATGACCCTAGTCACCTAGGCAGAGAAGGAATGAGCTCTTTGCCGAATGCCATGTCAGTTGGAACCCAGACCCTGGGTAGGGCCTTGCTCCTCTGGACAGCCCATCTCCGCTCAGCCTTGCTGCAGCTCCAAGGGGAGGCCAGGGCGCTGCTGTAGGGGAGCATTGGGCCTGCCCGTGAAATCTTGCCCCATGGCTCCAGTAGCCTGGAGGCAGAGCAGGGTGGGGAAGGACACAGGCCATAGAACCCCAAAGAACCAGAAGCCTGGTTCAGTCCTTTCCTAGCTGTGGGACTCAGGCAAGTCACTTACCCTCCCTAGGACTCAATTATGTCACCTGTATATCGGGGAGAAATACCACTTTATCAGATTGTTGGGGACTCAAACAGTTACCTATGAATAGAGGACGGCACCTGGCATAAGTTATTGTTACTTACCCAACCTCCTCTCTTGCCCATTGGCCTACTCCCTCCTGCTCTTATATTATCCCTTCTCAACCCACCCCTATCCACATCTGGGTTGATTTTAATCTTGAGAGAAAATGGGGAACTCACAGCAAAAATGACCTGAATCCCGGTAAGAGAATGTGGGCCATGCCAAGGGGGTCTTTTCTCTGTTGGAAAGGTTGGGCCAAATGCTGTACCTACTGTGGGTGGCCTGGGCCATCTGGGTACCAGAGACATGGAAATGCAGCTGTTCTCAGGCTTTCTGCCACCTGGTACAACCTCTCAGGGCCCAGGGGTTGACTTCACAGAGACATAGCCCTCACCCAGTCCTGGAGAAACTGGGAAGGTGCACTGGGAAGTGGCTTTTCCCCAGGACGTAGAGGGTTGAGATGGAAAGTTACGGGCTCATAGGCAGGAGCAACCCAGTCTTCAGAAGAATTGCCTACTGGAATGGGAGCTCTCTGAGGTCAAGACTTTGCCTGGTGCCTGTACCTAGAACAGTGCCCGTAGCAAGGATCGATAAATATTTCTTAAATAAGTAATCTGTTCCTTCTTCAAAAGTGCTCAGTGGATCCACTACCAGGTTGTCAACAGATTCAGATGGGTTAATGACACAAAAATGCTTTGTTACTTTTGCGTTTTGTGTTTTTAATTTACATACAATACAAGTCACTCTTTCCAGTGTATAGTCCTCTGAGTTTTAACAGGTGCACAGATTCTTGTAACCATCACCACTGACAAGGTAAAGAACAATTCCAACACCACAAAGAATTCCCTCATGCTACCCGCTGTGCATTCAGACCCTCCCTTCACCCCAAACGCCTGGCAACCTCTGATCTGTTCTCTGTCCCTATAGTTTTGCCTTTTCCAGAATGTCATATAATGGAATTATTCAGTATATAATGAAGGGTAGCAGAATATGCCACTCCAAAATACGCCTTTTGGGATAAGAATTACTTTGAGCTGATTATTTTAAGAAACATCAGATACAGGAGAAGCTCTGAAACAGAGTAGAAGTTACCCTTTTGTAACGGACATTTATAAAGGAAGTCTCCATTCATAGAGGCCTCTCCTTCTCTGTACCAAGAAGAGAAGGATGCCTCTAAATTGCCAGAAACAGTTATCAATGGAGGAGGCACAGACGTAAATCTGCATAACAGACCATACCCTTGTTTACTATGTTTTTCCTGATAACCTCCCATAACTGGCCTCCACCCCCAACATCTTTCTTTTGTCTTTAGCTGAAGATGGTATTTAAGGTGGTGGCTTGGGCCAACTCCAGGAGTTACTCAGTTTCTCTGGGTATCTCCTATGTATACATAAGGTGTACGTACTAATAAATTTGTGTTTGTTTTTCTCTTGTTAATATGTCTTTTATTACAGGGGTCTCAGCCAAGAATTCAGAAGGGTAGAAGGAAAATTGTTTTTCTTCCCCTGCAGTAACCTTTTGAGACTGGCTTCTTTCACCTAGCATCATACATCTGAGATTCAGCTAAGTTGTGTGTATCAATGGTTTGTTCTTCTCTTTTGCTCAGTAATATCATATCCCATCATATGGATGTACCATAATCTGTTTATCCATTCACCCAATGAGGGACATTTGGATTATTTCCATATTTTAGCAATTATGAATAATACTATTATACGCATCCATATACTGAGTTTTGTGTGAGCATAATTTTTATTTCTTTCATATAAACACATAGAACTGGGATTGGATTGCTGGGTCATATGGTAAATATATGTTTCACTCTATAAAAAATAGCCTGGCTATTTTCCAGAATGGCTCTGCCATTTTGCATTCCCACCAGCAATGGGTAAGAGTTACAGTTGCTTCATATCCTTGCCAGCATTTGGTATTGTAGATATTTTTAGCCATTTGAATAGGTATGTGATGGTATCTCATTCTGGTTTTAATTTGCATTTCCTTAATGACTGATTGATGTTGGGGATCTTTTCATGTATTTGTTTGTCATCTGTCTATCTTGTTTAGAGAAGTATCTTTTCAAATCTTTTGCTCATTCAAAAAATTTGGTCATTTCTTTTCTGATTGAATTTTAAGAGTTCTTGGTATATTCTGAATATAAGTCTATTGTCTGATATGTGATCTGAAATATTTTCTCCCAATCTGTGGAGATTTTTCCTCATTCTCTTTAAGTTGTCTTTCTCAAAAATAAAAGTGTTTGATTTTGATCAAGTCCAACTTACCGATTTTTTTTTTTTAAAGATTTTATTTTTTCCTTTTTCTCCCCAAAGCCCCCCCGGTACATAGTTGTATATTCTTCGTTGTGGGTCCTTCTAGTTGTGGTATGTGGGACGCTGCCTCAGCGTGGCTTGATGAGCAGTGTCATGTCCACACCCAGGATTCGAACCAACGAAACACTGGGCCGCCTGCAGTGGAGCGCACGAACTTAACCACTCGGCCACGGGGCCAGCCCCCCGATTTTTTTTTATGGATCATGCATTTGTTGTTGTATCTAAGAACTCTTTGCCTAATCCAAGATCACAAAGACTTTCTCCTACATTTTCTTCTCAGAGTTTTATAGTTATACATTTTACATTTGGGCCTATGATCTATTTTTACCTCATTTTTTATAAGATGTGAAGTATAGGTCAAGGTTTATTGCTTTTGCGTAGGATGTCTCATTGTTCCAGCACCAATTGTTAAAAAGACTGTTCTTTCTCCACTGAATTGTCTTTTTCAAAAATGAGTTGACCTTAGTTGTGTGGGTCTATTTCTGGGCTCTTTATTCTGTCCCTCTCTTCACCAATAGCACATTGTCTTGATTCCTGAAGCTTTATAGGATGTCTTAATATCAGGTAGTGTGAGTCTCCAACTTTGTTTTTCTTTTTAAAAATTTCTTTGACTTTCATTCCCATATAAATTTTAGAATCCACTTGCCTGTATCTCCAAAGAAGCCTGTTGTGATTTTGGTTGGGATTGTGTTAAATCTATAGATCAATTTGTGGAGAATTGACATCTTAACTATGGCGAGTATTCCAATCCATGAACATGTTCCAGTGGGAAGGCTGGAGGCTGTTTACCAGCTTGGGTATGAGAGAACCTCCTGGCCCCTGGCCCAACTCTGCCCATAATAGCTGAGTGATCTTGGAAAAGTCACTTCCTCTCTCTGTTTTTCTTCCCTCAATTTCTTCAGCTGTAAAATGGAAAGGGTGGGTTAGATAAACCAAAAATTCCCTTTGAGCTCAGACATTCAGGGATTCCCTGTGTAAACTTGAACTCACCAGCCAGAAAAATAAGCTATGTTATCGGGTTTCTGCTCAAGGCCTGTCTGATGAGATAGCCCAGCAGGAATGGTACCCGAAAGACCAGCTCCAAAGCAAAAGAGTTCAGTGTGGGAGCCCTACTGAGTGAAGAGCCCAGAGTACCCATTTGGCCACCTGAGTGCCCTTTTCTCATTCTTGGGGGACCACAGTCCCGATAAGAAGTCTCCCAACGACAGCCTGAGACACCAGCATGTCTGTGACAGAGCAGCAGACATGGGCCACTGTTACCCCCAGCCCAGGGAAGCAATGTGAAGAAGAGGCCTTTCCAGGAATGCAGAAGAGAAGAGGTTCTCACCCCCATGCCGCCCCCTCCTCATGTCCAGGCCAGGGGGAGAAAAACCAGGTGGCCCACAGTGCTATTTATAGTGTGCAAACACTGGAGGCAACCCAAATGCCCAGTGATCAGGGAATGCTTAAACAAAACAAGAGACTCTGGGACCCTGGAATCCAGTGTGCCTATTAACCATGACAAGTATGTGGATTATGCATTGAAGTGTGCCATAGATACAATAATGTCAAACAAAAAATGTTGAGAATCAAATAGCACTTGCATACCATTACAGTGATGCTAACATGTTTAGAAATTACATTGACAAGATTTGGAACGAAATTAGTAGTAATGCAAACAGAGTCTATGATTGATAATATGAGCATAATTGAGCAGCTGCTCAGCGGAGGCACTGTGTGCAGTGCTCTGGGAACTTCAGAGGGGAGAACGGCCTGAGGCCTGCTCTGGGAGGGCCTCACAGCATGCTTGGGGATACCCCATGCATTAGACTGAGAGAAGAATTCTGGCTGAAGGCTGCCTCCACAATTACGCCACCTCAAGATTCACAGTTGGAGTATCAAGAGTCTGGTATGGAAGTGCTTTTACAAAATAGCTCTCCCAGGCATCCTGTGGACATTGACAGGCATATGATAGAACAAAGCTGTGGGCCGGCTGGAACCCCACAGCGGCTCAGGCCCCAGCCCATGTTCGATGGCCATGGGTGGGCCTCCCAGGATTCTGGGGCCATGTCATAGGCCTCAGGACGAGGGACTCTGGGGCTGAACCCCCTTCAGGTGTGCCTTCTGGAGTTTCCCTGACTCTTGCTGCGGGCAGACAGGCCTCCAGCTCTTTGCCATCTGGAGCTCCTGGCCTGCCACCCTTGGAAGCTCAGGCAGAGGGAGCAGAGAGTCACTGCCCCTCGGTGGGTCTGCTGTTCCCAGAGCACCAGCAAGCCAGAGGCTCCCTCTTCATGGAGCTGAAGCAGGCAAGGCTGGCTGGGTGCAGGGCCCTGGATTCCGACCCAGGCTCTGATGGCCTACTGACAGTCCGGGGCATGTCACTTAACGCCCCAGGCCTCTGTCTGCGCATCCGTACAAGGAGGGGCTGAGAAGTATTTTACAAAGCATGTTTACATTCACTAAAATGGCAGCTTTTGTTCGGTCTGTTTACTGATGAGGGACAGAAGCTCAGGGGGCCTCAGTGACTGACCCTGGGCCACAGCGCTGGGCACTACCTAAGGGTACATAAGGGCTGGTAGCTAAGTGGTTTCTCAAGAGTCCAGTGTTGGGTCCTGCCCCGTGGCCAAGTGGTTAAGTTCGCGCGCTCTGCTTCGGAGGCTTAGGGTTTCACTGGTATGGATCCAGGGACATGGGACATGGCACCGCTCGTTAGGCCATGCTGAGACGGTGTCCCACATGCCACAGCTAGAAGGACCTACAACTAGAATATACAGCTATGTACTGGGGGGCTTTGGGGAGAAGAATTAAAAAAGATTGGCAACAAGTGTTAGCTCAGGTGCCAGTCTTTAAAAAAAAAGAGTCCAGTGTTCAACCTCAGGGCAACCCCAGCCCCACCCTGGCCTCTGGGACCAAGGAAGGGAGCGGCCTTGAATAATGTCTAAGGGACCAATCCTGAGGCCTGAGGACATCTTGTTTGACTCAGGTTGGCCTCTCTTGCTTCTAGAAGGCTCAAGGGTTCTTTGGGTGGAAGGATGAGGAGCCAGGCTCACTGTGTCATAATTTCATCACCCCCTTTTTGATAGTTAATCAGCTAATTATTGTGGGAGAGGCAGAACCAGAGGAGAAATGCCAGCTCTAGGCTGGAACCAGCACGTAAACCATGAGTAACTCTCATTAACTCTGATAACAGGCCTACTCTGCTGGGAGCAGGGGGTAGTGAGCTGGGCTCCCAGGAGGCCCTCGATTCCCAGGGTAACTGAGCACTGGCCATTTTCCAGAGTGAGGAGGCAGGAGAACAGACCTGAGTGTCCCCCACAGTGGCAGCCTCCACCTCACAAGAGCTGTGGTGGTGCCTGCAAGGTTAGGTGGTTTTAGATGCCCATCCTTCCCCAGCCTGGGCTGAAGGAAGACCCTGCCTGCTTCCTGCTTCTCTCTGGAAGAAAGTGCTGCCCTGTACTCCTGGCTCTGGGGTACTTCCTCATGGACTCTTTAGAGGCAAAACACTCCATCTTCTAGCTTCTTTGGGTGACTAGCAGAGCTGCTGGTGGTCACCAAGATTCCATAAGACTGAGTCAAGAACTCAGTCGCTTCTTTAGTATTTAAGAAATACTTATCTTAAAGGTGGAAATGATCACATCAATGTTTTGAGACATATTAGTCTGTGCCCACACTCCCCCACATCATAGAGAGGAGCCGAAGTTCCCCTCTCCCCACACCCTCTCAGCCACGGCCTTGCTCTGCTGCCTTCCCACCGCCTGAAGGATAGGTGACCGTATCGTTTATCATCCAACCCACGCAGCTTTGAAGAGTGAAAGGAAATAGTGCTATTCATCACTCTCCTGAGGCAACAGGCACACACCATGGCTGTCCCTGGCAGACTGGGTCACCTTTGCTAAGGAGGACGTCCAAACTGCTAGTAATACAAACCCATTCTCACTGAGGGGTAGCATTTTCATTCCACAGGTAGGTGACAGAACCCCATTTAACCTAAGCTAAAATGTTAACATTCTGATTACAGGTTTCAAACGTCAGCAGCCAGTTTGGAAATCACCCCCATGGAAGTGGTGGCAAATTCCACTTAAAATTGACCCTGGTCTGGTTAAAGGTCTTGGCTGAAAAATCACCCCAGTCTTTTTGAGACAGATGCGCTTGAGTGTGCTTGCCATTGTATGAACTCTCTAGTCCTTGGGAATCCTAATGGAACTAGCATCACTCTTGGAACATTTTATTTTTTTAAATACTAACCTTTTGTCTCAAGCATAGCAACTACATTTTGGTGCTGTTTCTAGTTTGCAAACTCTTTGCACGTATTTTAACTTACCTGCATCACAACAACCCAGCAAGGAAGCAAGGTGAACCCCTTCATAGATAAAGAGCCCCAGACCCAGGAAGGTTACTGCGCCTGCTCCAGGCCTTACCACCAGCACACAGCTGAATCTGGAAGCCCATCTGGGTGCACCGAGTCCAGTCCCAGAGCTCTCTCCACCACACGTCAGCACAGATGGTGGAACCAGAGGCCAGCATTCCTCCTGGCAGCAAAGGGTTGGCTGGGGATATTGGGTAAGGCTTGTAGATAAAATATTGCTAAATGCTCACCATGTTTTATTTTCCCTACTCGATTATAACTCCTTAAGGATAGGGAACTTATTCTTTCCATATTTTCATAATCCTGCGATAGTTTCACATGCTGCTAGAATGTAAGCCCGAAGAGGGCAAGCACTTGCCTCATGTTCACAGCCACGTTCTCTGTGCATCATAGCAAGTGCATCCTAAATATTTATTGAGGGAAATTCTTTTTACTTTGTAGGGGGGACTCCTACAGAGCTTTGGGCAGAGCAAGTGCTCAGTAAATGCTTAAGAATCATACAAAAGTAAACACTGGCTCCTTGTCCAGGAGGGTGACTCTGCAAGGCAGGAGTCCCAGGAAGAAGGCTGCCTCCTGAGACAGATTAGGGAGTCTAGCTATTTGGGAGACAGCTGTGCCCCCATCTGTACGTTCCTTCTACGGAGAGAAAAATTATTTATAACAGCAAATGGCAGGAAAGCAAAGGAGGCAGAGAGCAGCGCTCAGGCTTGGAAACATTTAAGATGCCGTCCTGCAGAGGAGAACAACTGATTTCACACCAGTTCCCAGCTCAAAGCCTCCTCTGCTGTGAAATCTACTAGGGAAAGGATGGCAGGTCTTTTTGTATTTGCAGCTGGGTGTGAGAGGGCAAACCCAGGCTGCGAATCAGTCATGATAAAAGGCTGTGCACTGACTTGAGAGTCTGAAGATGTGAGTGTCTGATCTGGGCCAGGCCTGCTGTTAGCTAAATTACCTGAGATATGTCACTTCCCCTCTGGACCTCTCCGTATCCCGTGGCTGTGTCGTCTTGTTTCATCTTGGAGAAAGCGCTAAGCTGGTGGCATTAAGGTGGCCCCACTTGTTTCCTACCCATGGCTGATTTGGGAAAGGAGGGAAGAAAGAAGAACCGGAGCCCCAACCATTCACACCTGAAATGCTTTTCTCCAGAGATGGTGCCCACAGTGCCCCTTCCTGGGGTGCTGCTCTTGAGTAATAAACCCTGGGCCGAGGATAAAGGCTGAGTGTGGCTCTGGTAGCAGCCAGCAAGCCTCCCTCCCATGTCCTGTGATCATCTGTTGACAAGCAAGGAAGTCTTGGACCCCATGTCAGGGAAGCAGCCAGCTCACTCAAGCGGATCTGAGCCTGGGCCAGGCGTGAGGAATCCTAGATATCCTCTGCTTCCACAGGTGACTTCTGGCCTGGTCTGTCGTTTGGACCCCAGGTGTAGGTGAATGAGACCTTAAAAAACCATTCAGGGTCAGGAGTTGGTGGATCATGACCCAGGATGGAACCAGGGGCCTGAGCACACCTAGTGAAGCATACCTGATAGAAAGAAGTGGCATGTTAGGGAAGCGAGATAGGCTTTCCAGGGGTGATGCCTAGGAGAGGAAAGAAGAAGGCTTATCAGAAAGTTCAGGTCAATGACCCCACTCACTCCTTCCTCTCCATCCTGATGCCATGTTGGAAAGTTGGGCTCCATTCATAAAATACCTAAAGTCAAAGGGACCTCAAAGAACATCTAATCCTACCCTTTCTTCTACAAAAGGTGAGAAATGTGGCCTCCTAACACCAAGTGACTTGTTCAAGGACTTGCTGCCAGTCAGGGGCAGAGCTACGAGGAGAACTGGCTCCCCAGACTGGTGCCGGGGTCTCTTCCTTTACCTGACTCAGACCTGACAGGATGTTGTGTAGTCAGTGCTGAATGGAGCTGGAGGACGGCCAGGTCTAGAAGGACAGGAAAAAGCATGTCAGAGGGCATTGGATGAAGTCACAGACACAAACATCAGCATCTTGGAGGATGACAAATGATTGTGGAAAAAGACTGGGATTGGCAAGGAAGGGCAAACTCCAAGAGCTGTGCATATATCAAGGGCACATGAATAACTTGCTCAGGACCCTCTTGTAGTGCTCATCATGACATAGGATGAATATTTGCTTATGCCAGTGTTTCTCTCGTTAGCCTGTGAGTTCTTTGGGGGCAGGATCTACGTATTGTTTACCTTTGATCCCTGGTACAACCCCTGACTCAGAAAATGTCTGATAAAAGAATGAATGAATGCATGCATGCCTGAGTGAATGTGAGCAGGGCTCAAGGGGCAGGACCTTTGGAGTTCCATCCTCAGCTCTGCCACTTACCAGCTATAAACCCAGGACAAGGAACTGAAAAATGGGAGTAATGACAGAACTCACTTCATAGGGCGATGTGAGGATTCAATAAGATCAGGCATCTGAAGCACTTAATAAATATCAACTATTTTTACGACGACTATTTTCAGGAAGCAGAACCAAGGGAGGGGGAGCTGAGCTAGATGATCCTGGAGAATGACGGATGACTCAGCGAGGAGTTTAGGCTTAGGCTCATTGTGTGTCTAGATTTCCCTCATCATCCCCACTTTCCTCTCCCCTCACCACCATAGTTTCTGGAATCCACCTGATCTGTATTTGAGAAGATGTTTATTTGAATCTTCCAGATCTTTATTTAGGAATCTTTAATTGAAGATCAGGGCAACCTCGCCAGTCTCCAGCCTATGCTGTCATATGAATCCTCAATTTAGAGGACGATTTAAGCAACAAGCTCTGCTGCTTTTATGATTCTGCCAAGGTGGCATTTCAGACTCCATGGCACCTGGGAGGAGGAGGTCGTTTGGGGCCTTGGCCTTCTTGAATCAGATCACACAGTGATGATGGGCAGCCACGCCATGTACCTGCTTCCAAGGCCGTCTGGAACAGGGTAACAGGATAGGCCAGTCTCCCATTTCTGCCCACCTCTCCTAAGCTCTGCAGAACCCTAACTAACACACAGGGAAAGCATATACCCCCTTTTGGCCAGGCATAGGGATATGAAAGCAAATCACCAGGCAGAAAATAAGAAAGATACGTTAGAACTGAATCCTAGAGGGCCTTGCATCCCAGGCTATAGGTTTTTAGGTTTTCCCCAGCATCTGATGGGAGAGTTGTTGAGAACCTGATCAAAACTCAGTTTTTGAGAGCTGATTTGGCAGATATGTTCAGGAGAGAATTGGTATGAAGGCATAGGGCTGGGAGGGAATTAAGTAACAGCAAGAAGAGCCACTAGTGGCAGAAGGCAAGTGAGAAGAGGGAGGAAAATCATTCCAGAAGCCTCTCAGAAGACCTCCCCTGATGTCTTATTGGCCAGAACCAGGCCACATGGCCATGCCTGGCTGCAAAGGAGGCTGGGAAAGTAAGCATCTGGATGTTCTGTCTGTATCATGGTAGGTGGGATCAACTAGTAGGGAGGGAGGGATTGAGGAACGGCTGTGGGCTAGGCAGCCAGCAGTGTCTGGTCGCAAATAGATGAAGTGACAAGCCTCAGGAGATGAGGGCCAGGGCCATGGAGGTGAGGAGGAAAAGGAGGAAATGAATTCAAGAGACTCTGCAGAGGTAGAATTGGAACAACTTGGTAACTGATGAGATATAAGGGATGAGGGAAAGGGAGGAGTCACAGATCACCCTGGGATTTTGAGCCTGAGTAACTAGGAGAGTGGTGATGTGTGAAAAGAAATAGGGAAGTCAAAGGGAGAAGAAACGCAGGGACAAAGAGGGGATGAACTTTCCGGGGTCATTTTGAGTTTCAGGTGCCTGTGGACCATTCAGATGGAGACATCCAGGTTGGAAACACGGGCCCTGGAGGGGCTCAGGAGAAAGTCCCAATGTCACAATCCATTTGATTAACTGCCAAAAGGTTACAAAGGGAGACTGAGTGAAGGCACACAAGAGGGCTTCCTGCAAGGGGTGAGTTGGAAATGGAGCTGTGAAAAAGGAAATATTGTGGATGCACAGGAGAAAAACAAGGGGGGGGTGGGTGGGTCACATGCAATGGGAAGTAGTTTGTGCAAAGCCAGGAGGGGGACAGAAGGCAGACTCTTGGCTGCTGGGGAAAACTAGCATTGCAGAGATGAAGACAAACTGTGCCTGAAGAGGCTTGACCGAGGTGGGAGGGGACAGGTCACTGCTGCTGGGCTTTAGACACAGAATGAGGAGCATGGATCTCATGAACAACTAAGAGCCAGTGACGACTCTTGAACTGGAGACAGTGACAAAGTGATGTCTGAGAAAAGTCAGTCTTGTGGGTACTCCCAGGGCCTGTTGCCTAACATGAGAAGTTCCCCACTTTGGAGAAATAGAATCTTCTTACATTACTTTGATCTTCAGTGTCTAAAAAGAAAAATTTCCCATATCTGCTCCTATTACTCTTTTGAGGAGGATTAGGGAGATTAATCTACATTGCAGACAAGGAAACTGAGTTTCAAAGAAGTTTAAAATAACTTCCTTGATACATGAATGGCCAAATGAGCAAAGGAAAAGATGTTCAACATCATTAGTCATCATGGAAATGCAAATTATAACCACAGTGAGACACCACCACACTCCCTATAACGGCTAAAATTGAAAAGACTGATCATACCAAGGACTGATGAGGATGCTGGGCAACTGGAGCGCTCCTATACTAATGATAGAAGGTGAAATGGTACAATCGCTTTAGAGAAGTTTGGCAGGACATTTTGGTTTTATTTTTTTAAATAAAATTAAATATACTCTTACCGTGTGACTCTGGAATTCTACTCCTAGGTATTTACCTGAGAGAAATGAAAACATCCATCCACACAAAGACATATAAACATATATTCATCATACTTTATTCAGAATAGCCCCAAAGTAGGAAAAAACCCAAATGTCTATCAACAGGTGAACAGAGAAAAATTCTGGGGCATATTCACACAAGGAGATACCACTCAGCAATAAAAAGGAGCAAACTACTGAGACGTGCAGCAACATGGATGAATCTTAAAGATATGCTGAGAGAAAGAGCCAGACACTAAAAAGAACATCCTGCATGACTCCTTCTAGACCAAATTCTACAACTGGTAAAACTCATTTACGGTGAGAGAAAGCTGATCAGCGGTTTCCTGGGGTGGTGAGGGAAGGAACTATTTGGGGTTACAGAAATGCTGTTTCTTGATGGAGTGGTATTTGCATGGGTGTGTACACACTTGTCAAAACTCATTGAACTGAACACTTGAAATGAGTGCATTGTTTGTATGTAAGTTCTATCACAATAAAATTGGTTTAAAAAGAGAAAAAATGTAACTTGCTTGCAGTCACCCAGCTCGTCAGTGGAAGAGTTAGAATGCTCCGGGCTGGCAGGGTGGGCTTGGAAGAGGGGCCTGTGGGGTGCAGAAGGCTGTGTGCATCAGCTAAGGATGGATGGGCCCTAAGCAAGGACATCAGAAGCCAAATCAGCTACTGGAGAGCAGAAACAGAAACCAGCCAGAGAGTAACAGCTCAGAGCAGCACGTGGGCTGTGGAGCGAGTAGGGGAAGAGAGGGAGGTGGGAGGGGGCAGGGCTGTGGGCGGTGAGTGGAGGCCTCTGCCAAAGAGCGCCACAGAGGGCATTAGACTTCAAGGGGCACCCCAAATGGGGCAGTTGCTTCTCTTTTTGGAGACTGGATCCAAAATGCTGCCCAGTTTCCTGCAAGAGGAAAGACCAAGGTCCCTGTGACCTGGATTTTTATAACAAGCTCAATGGGCTGAGGGAGAAGTATCATATTCACCCAGGGAGGTGGGGTGAGCCAGCGATGCCCCCTCTCTGGCCCAGCCCACACAGGCTTGCTTGACTTCACTGGGTTCTGGGAGGGCAGCTGGCACTGGGGTGTCTTCATTTTCTCCCCATAAAAGGGACCTACCCTAGAGGACGTCATCCTAAAAGCTAAGCTAGTTAGTTCAGTGTTTTAAAAAAGTAAAACAACGACAGCTTTATACTCCTTTGTGTTTCTAAGTGTCATAATTTTTACAGAGGGGTCAGTGTGCCCTCCCTTAAGATATACAGTTAATATACAGACAGATCTTTTTCCATTGAAATGGACTTTAATAATCCCAACCTTATTAACTTTGCTGCCAGGGCTCTGCCCTCCAGGGGAAGGTGGAACAGGGTGCCAGCAGTCTGTGACACGTGTATTTGGATGATTTCTTTTCAATATATATTTACTAGCAAGTTGCTTGATCTCTCTGGGTCTCTGTTTCTGTGAACTGACAGCATTGGGCCGAATCGAATCCTAGATGCTCTCTAAAGGTCCTCTGACGCTGACTCTCATCTCAACTCCCCTCATTTGCTTTCAGTGCTATGATGCGATAGCAAAGTGCCGGTGATCTGGTGATCTTATTGGCTGGTAACCATGCACTCATTAGGCACCAGTAGTGTGCAATTCAACATATTAGGGATGTCCTGGGGAGAAACATCAATAGCATGGTTCCTTCCCTTGAGAGCCTTATTCTCTACTTAAGACACAACATTCTTGGGCAAATACTTAAGAATAATTACAAAGGAGAAAAATATGGATTAACAAATATACATCCAAGATCTTTGAAAACAAAGATCTTTGCCACTGCACAGGAATGTGAGAGGTGCTGTTCTTATTGAGGAGAAGAGGACTATGCATGTTTGGGATTTCAGCACGTAAGTGGTTGGGCTACTTCACATATAATGTAGGAACACTGGCCCCAGACAGGGCCTTGATATAGAAAGGCATTATTTTTTAACTTCATTATCCTTCAAAGAAATTTTAGATAGATTCATTATTAATTCAGTTGACTGTGATAACATTGAAGGCAAGGTTTAGAGAAATGAACACCTGGATACGACCACCACCTTAATCACCAGCACAGAGTTGTCATGAAGGTTGGCGCCTCCCCTGTAAATCATCCCACCTGCTGCTCTGAGAGGCGCAGGCTCAGGGCTTTGCGAGCTCTGCCAGGGGTCAGAGCCTCACGGCCCAGGACTGCGAGTCTATATCCTGGAATGTCATGCATATCACTCTCAGTCATTGGGGGGAAACCTGGGGTTAACTTTTCCAAGTTACCTGTTCTCAGCAGCTGCTTCCGTGGACAGGGCTGAAGCTAAGGAGTGGGAAAAGGTATGTGGAAGCACAGTACACTTTTCCTTACCCTTTATTCTTCTATTTTCTTCTTTGACCTCAATCCAAGCAACCACTACTTTTACAACCACATCTGGTACAAAACGCGCAGTTACAAAAATCTCAGCTTCCACCAGAAACATCTATCACACGAGTTGGTACAGAAATAAAAAACCTATTTAAAGATCAGGACATGGCAAGGACATATATGGGCTCCTACTGAAAACTTTATGTTCAATTGATTTGTTACTCAGTTTGAATTTCTTTTCCATATTTTTCTCCTTACAAAAATGCCATGAAAACATAGTTACCTCATTTAAAGAAATAAAATAAAAGTGGTATTTATTTAAAATTGTGATTTAACTAACTTTTCTTTTAATTTCTTACTTCATTTCTCATTACACACAACACTGAAAATGTAAGCTTTCTGCTTATATACAAGGTTTTCCTTTATAGTAAATTTTCAAAAATTTTAAACAGAAGGGCTAAATTTTTTGCAGGCACTGAGACAGTAGGGTTAATTGTTTTTTTCAAGATGAAAATTGCTTCATTTTCTTTTAAGATTTCAAAAAAAAGTGTGCGCTCACTGTAAGAAAAGTACACACAAACACACATGCACACATACACACACATGTTATCGATGCTGGTGTATAGCTCCTTACCTGGGAGCTTTAAAAAAATCCTGAAGCCTTGGCCTCATCCCCAGAGATTCTGATTTAATTGGTCTGGGCTGTGGCCTGGGCAGTAATATTGACCTCAAACTCCCCCCGTGATTTAAATGTACAGCCAGGGCTGAGAACCACTGCGCTGCAGAAAGGCTCAGAGAAGAGAGTGTGCATTCCCACTACTCCCACCCCCCAGGGATGACTACTTCTGATTTTCAGTGACATCAGCAGAGGAGTTGTTTGTGTGGGCTGCGGGGACCAGGTCAAGGAGTGAGAACACTGGGAGTCTCTCCCTGTCAAGGAGCATCAACTGGGTGCGCCCAGTGCCATCAGAAGAGATCATCACTCCGTAGTCTTGCCTCAGGAATGAGGTGTTTAAGATGCATGTGATGTTGCTTGTCCCTACCACCCAGGAGCCCAAAGAGGCTGGAAGAGCAAACATTGAGGCACCATGTAAAGTCTGTAAGACACAACTCCAGGAGACCCAAATTGGAGGATGTGATAGTGGTGGTAGATGAGAGAGATGGGAAATTCCACAACGACTCCAGGGCACGGGGGCATCTTCCTCAGCTCACCCAACCCCCAGCAAAGAAGGCTGGGCTTAACCCAGAACTTCTCCTGAACAAAGAACTCTTGACTTGACTTGACTAAAAACTTGACTCAAAACAGGAATAGGGGGTTGGAAAAACAGTAATCTAGCAACTTGGAGAGAAGGACAACCATGAGAGGAAGAAGTGGGGCAAAATTTGAGGTGGATTCTAGGAGTGGAAGAATGCAAGAAATTCCTTGTGCCTCTGTATTTCTCACACTGCCTGGAGATAGTTAACTGTTCAAGAAGATTGGTCCCCTCAATTTTTTCGATGAGTACGGCGGTATGCGTTCTCTGGAGTAGAGTGCTAATGACCTAGAGACACAGACTTCATCTTGTTGGAGCCACACAGAGAGAAAAAAAAATACTTTGAATCATTTAACACAGTCATTCAGCACACAACCAAACTTCATGAGAATCTCCTTTAAATGGTTCTGTTCTTTCCCCCACAGTCCCTTGCCTATTCTCATCATTATCCCCAGAAATTCAGCCCTGGCCTTCAGTTTACAAAGCCAGCTCAATCATGGAATTAGCCAGCCCTACCCATCTTTGAAAGCAGATCTGTGATTATATATTATAATCAGTGTGCCCTTGAAATTTCACACCCACACACATACCCAGCAGGTATTCACCTCACAAAGCATGTTTCTTTCTAGACAGGATGTGGCAAACATTGTCGGTGCCTATCTGGCCATCTTTCCCCAGACTTCCTGGCCAAAAGAAATGTCCCCAGGCCCTGGCAATGAATTGTGATTGGTCCAAGTCAGTGGCTCTCAAAGTGTTTTTTAAGACTTTATTTTTTTAGAGCAGTCTTCGGTTCAAAGCAAAAGTGAGGGGAAGGTACAGAGATTTCCCACATACCCAGTGCCCCACACATGCATACGCTTCTATTGTCAACATCCTCCAGCAGAATGGTACACTTGTTAACAAGGATGAACCTACATTAACACATCATAATCACCCAAAATCCATAGTTTACTTTAGGGCTCGCTCTTGGTGTTGTACATTCTGTGGGTTTGGACAAATGTATGATGACATGTATCCATAATTATAGTATCATACAGAGTATTTTCACTGCCCTAAAAATCCTCTGTGCTCCGTCTGTTCATCCCTTCCTCCTCCCTAGGCCCTGGAAACCACTAATCCGTTCTCTGTCTCTATAGTTTTGCTTTTTCTAGAATGTCATATAGTTGGAATCACAGCGTATGTAGGCTTTCCAGTTTAGCTTCTTTCACTTAGTAATATGCATTAAGTTTCCTCTATGTCTTTTCATGTCTTGGTATTGCATTTCTTTTCAGCACTGAATAATATTCCATTGTCTGGCTCTACCACAGTTTATTTATCCATTCACCTACTGAAGGTCATCTTGGTTGTTCCCAAGTTTGGGCAATTATGAATAAAGCTGCTGTAAACACTACGTGCAGGTTTTTGTGTGGATCAACTTTTTCAAAAAAATGACAATTTTTATCCCCCTAAGGATCCATTTTAGACATTTTTTTCCTAATTGCCTCCTCCCATGAAATTTTAATACCACAGCTATACTGTATACATGTTTATATACTGTATGTATATCTGTGCTTTACACATAAAAAGAGTAAGATTTTTTGCTCCCTAGAACTAATGTTCATCCCCTTGAGTGTGATACCAGCCCCATTGAGAAAGTATGATCTGTATCAACAAAGCAATTGCTTTTGCCAACAATTGGTCCGGGATGGGCATCTGATCCAGTCCTGGCCAATGAAACAGGACAGAATTCTGTTTGGGAAAGACTTTCCTCCCTGATCAAGGAGAGATGTGAAGAGAAATGACCTTTAGCCCCTGCGTGCTTCCAATTCTGGTCTCTCATGTGAGCATTTGCCACTTGGAACTTCGGCCACCATCTTGTAACTATGAGAGTGGTAGAGAGAAAGGACAGAAAAAGCCCAGGCCCTGCTGAAATTGTTGAGTTGCTGAATGATCATAACGCTGCCTGCTTCCAGGCTTCTTGTTAAAGGTGATAGTAAAGGTCTACAAGGCTTTAAGCCACTATCAGCAGGATATTCTAGGACTTGCAGCCTAAAAACTCCTAACTGATAAGTGGGATTTCCGTTGCTAAGAAAGAAGCTTTCTCTCCTGATAGTACATTTTATGGAGGCAGGCTTGAGCAAGAAAGGCAGACAGGAGGTTAGTTTGGGGGGTGATGAGGATCAAGGCTGCCCCAGGGAGAGAAGCCCAAGGCGTCCTGCCCTGCATACTCTGGGAAGCATAGGACGTCCTGTCCTGAGTTGACCTGATTCGTATCCAAAGTTGTAGGACCACCTGATAACCAGACCCCACCTGCACTGATACCATTTTAACAACTTTTTTTACGTAGTCTTTCCTTTGTCTTGTAAAGAAATAACTCACATGCCTATGCCTGATAAATTTAGCCCTGCCCTCAAGCCACTGCAGCTCTTCCCTGTCCATGGGTCCTGTCCCCATGCCTGCAGCTCTTCACTGCCTGTGAATCCTGACCCTGTGCCTGCAGCACTTCACTGCCCATGGGTCCTGTCCCCATGCTATTCTCTGAATAAAGGAGCACTACTACCAGACCTTGAGAGTCCAAGAAATTTTTCTTTCGACTCCTTGACTCACAGAGCCTGCATCATTTCTTCTGGTGGCCTGTACGGGGATCTTGCTTCATTGACTTGTGAGCTGAAGTTCTGGTAAGTGCCCTTTTCTTTCTTGTGCCTTCCTCTTTTTCAAGGATGGATCTAAATTCATTTCTCCATCAGGAACCTTCTCAGACAGTTGTATGAATCCACGTTTGCTGCCCATGGCTACTCTATGGGGCAAATCATGGCATTCAGCCCGAAGAGAATCAGTATCTTAAGCCTGAGGGTGATGAATGAATTAATCCATTCCTTCCTAATCCTATCTCTAATATGTAAATTTTACATGGGCACGGATCGACCACTTAAGTCATTAGGATGGTTGCCACTCTCCAAGACTCCTGTGGCAGGTTTCTTTCCATAAGCTGGATTAGAATCCTTCCCTATTGCTCCTGACCACACTCCAAACCACAGGAAAGTCCCAATCGGGACTCCAATTCAAGGAAAGAACCAAATTTTAATCTTTGGTTGAGTATGGGATCCCCTTCTTGGGAGAACGGCTCCAGGATGCCATTGGGTAGAATGTCCCCCAGACTGGTGGAAAATTCTTCACTGTTTTTCTCTATTCTTTCATCTCTGGGACCATTCACCAGGCACCTATTACTGTCAGCCATAATAGGGAAGATATACAAGGGATGCAGTGCCTGGACACACCCCCATCATCCCATGCTATAGGAACCCCACAGGAGGAACAACAGGTAGGATGATGCCCTAGGTTCAGGGGAGATTTTCAAGGTAATGGACCTTTTTCTTTCATCTCTCTTAAAGTTACAGTGGTCATTTTGGTCTCCTTTTGAGCTTTGCAACCAAGAAAAAAAGAAATCTTTAAAGAGTCAAAGGCCCCACCCTGGGAGCCCTCACTCTGGTTTCTGGGTCTGATCACCCCAGTGACCCCAAGTAGGGTGCCCTCTTTTGGCAGTTGACTCGTTGAGTATTTTAGGCACCTACTGAGTCAGTTATAAGGATGGGAGACCTGTGATTTATTCTGTGAACTGTTCTGCTGGTTTTGTGTGCCTTGGCACAGGAACTGTTGTGTGACCCTTATCTTGATAAGCCTCTAGAAGAGGCCATGAGGGCGAGGCCTGATCTCTTCTTTTCCTTTGTCTATTTTGTTCATCACCTTCTCTGTTGTCACCAAGTCAAGGTTAAGTTCAGGCTGGACTTGAGCAAAACCTGGACCTTCTGTAAAATCGAAAGCTTAAAACTTTTGCAAGGGACTTAACTCTCAATCCTGGCACTGGGAGCCCCAGCCAGCTCCAGGCCTTTGCCTCCTTCTTCCCTGGCTCAACTTGTGCCGGCTCAGGGACTAAGTGCCTGGGCTGAGCGGGACTTGACTAAATCTTATAACTATGTTGATGCCCGCAGTCAGCTCTGCACCCTTCTCTGGGCCCATTGATAGTTGGACATGAGTTTTACTGCCATGGGGAATGCCCCAAGCATCCCTGGAGACTCACTCCTTGGATGCATTTTAACTAATGGGAAACACTTTCAATTGGATGGAGACTCCATCTTGGAGAAAACTTGAGGGGTTTCTCTGTGCCTTTGTGATGTAGTTGGACAAGTAGATCAACCAATAATGTCATTTGAGTTACAACCCAGTTTCTGGGAAATCAAAAGCAACTGTCCTTGGAAAATCCTTGTAAGGCTGGAAAAGCAGTTCTAGAGGCAGTTCAGCTTCCACCCATTTCCCTTATCTCAAAGAGATTGCAAATCCTCTGAGGACTATCTAGCCCATCACTAATTCCTAAGACTGAGTGGAAAAAAAGGTAAAAGGAAAAAACAGCCATAAGGGCACCCTCACCAAAAATCTAGCATCTTGAGTGTCTTCTCCACAAATATTAGTAAAAAGGCTCAGAACAAAATTTGGATTCATAACTGGTAAGTTTTGTATTACTGTACCTGATTCATGACAGTAATTTTTAAAACAGTAGGTGTGGAGACTCTGTGTATGTGTGTCTATATGTATGTTATATATGTGTGATATTTTACTTCTGGATGGTATGCCCAAAATCGAGAGCTCTGTTTAATTGGCTTAAACACTTACATAAATTCTAAATGTAGTAGAAATTAAACCAATGTCTTTCAAGTTAATGTGACATGAATTAACCTTTGGTAAATGAAAGCTTGTTTAAGATTGTTGGTTTGATTGAAATAGGCATGGCTTTAGGGTTGTCAATATTTGGATATGATGCAGGCATGTAGCCTGGGTTTACTAGTCAAAAAAGTTCGTGTTGTCTGTTAGAAATTTGTCAGAAAAATAATAGCTTTAAATGATAGCTAATTTTGTCTAATGTCTCATGAAGTTTTTGTGGGTAGTCTGAACATAATTGTTGGAAAAAAAGGTAAAAGGAAATGATTTAAACCAATAAAAATGGGTAAGAGTTTGTGGGTATAATAATTATGTTTTATGGTCTGTATACTTGGGGAAAAAACAGCTTCCAAATTCTTTTTGGTAACTTAAAACTTTAGAGTTTTGCCAAGTTAAGTTAAATGATAAAAATCTGTTGCATATCTGGGTCATTTTTGGATAGGATGGAACACTGAAACATTAATGTTAAATGTATCTTAAGTTGTCTCCTTTGGGCTTCTTACTGCAGAGAGGCTAAAGGATGTTTGGGTCTATTAGTAAACATACCTGTGTTTTATTACTGTGAAGTAGCATGTTTCCTATGAAAAGTGTTGAGAATGTTGATATAAAAGACAGTTCACAGTTGATTAGTTTTTTAGTTTTCACTAGGGTCTGTAAGTGTTTAAAAACTGTAGCTAATATATGTAATTAAAGCTACTGGAAATTAATAAGGAAAATGGCTCTGTATTCAAGGAAAGTAGTGTATGTTTACAGTGAAGAGGGTATAAAGAATGTAAGTATTTCTGTTTGTTGGATTAAGAAAGATAAATTTGTTCTAAAGTACTAGAGGGGAAGAATGAAAGCATGGGACAAATTCCGAATGTAAAAAGAAAATTTTAGAAGGTTTGTGAAAGAGAAGGTCTCAGAGAGTTTTATGCCTGGTCAAGTTGGCTAAGATTAAAGTAAATCCAGTTAAGTAAATGAGTTTTAATGTTAAAAATAAGCTGGTGCAAAAGTTCAAATTTGGTTTTCTCTCAAAAGATAATTTCGTTGAACTTTTGGCCTGCTCTAAGTCTACCTAAAAGACAGAAAATCTATGTTTTGCTAAAATGATTTCCTATGTTCAGAAAGAAAGAGATCTCGCTTAAGATTTTTTGACTGTTTTAACTGCTCTTGACTGTTTCTGTTGTCATTTTGAATATATACCTGAGGCTTGTTTCTAGTGAGCCTTGTTTCCTATTTGAACAAGGGTTTTAAAACCTATTGATATTTTTGACAAGCTTCTCCCTCAAAAGAATATTCAAGTCCTGAATAAAGCCTTTCTTTTGACCTGGAAGAAGAAAGAGTGTTTCTCTGAGGATTTTCAGAGGACCCCTGAGACTTCTCAAAGAAATTTATGCTCTCTTCCTAAGGGAGGAAAATACTAAACTAATTAGGCTTATTTGGTCTATTAAACTACGTGCTAAGCATTGTCAAATAAGTGATGATAAACTTTCTTAGGTGGTATTATGTGGGTGAATGATATTGCTATAAATGTTTTAAAATTATATAACATTCCTAAAATTCTGATCTGTCCTGGTTATCAACCATAATTCTAGTTATTATCTTGATGTCACAGCCAAATTTCTTTGTCAATTTCCTTTTTGAATATTCTGTCAATTGCGATAGTTGCTGTTTTACTCTGATGCTTTTTGGTTTTGCAAATATATTTTGTCTTCAGAGAAATTCGTGGAAAGGATTCTGACACAGGATTCTAGAATACAGCTTTCTGATAAACTTTCACATGGTAAAACCGAATTGGGTAAGAAATTACAGAATTCTAACAGAGAAACTTGGCCTCATAAACCTGCCTAACAGAAGACTAAGATCAAGAATTGATTATACAGGACTGTATGAACTGATGAGGATGATTATAATTTTTTATAACTTTTATTTGAAATATTGTTGAATTTTTGATGTTTTGTTTTGTGTTCTCAGATTTAAGGAAATCTTTTCTCTTATGCTAACTATGACTTACAGCAATTTCGTGAAATTATACCTTTGTGAGCAGAACTGAAACATTTATCTTTTTCTCCCTACCTGATCCCTCCAGAATTTGGAAACTCTTTGAGTGAGTATGGTTATTTCATGGCAATATAGTTATTTGCATAAGTTCAATAAGAATCTGTTCTCCTTATATATATATATATTTTTTTTTTGAGGAAAATCAGCCCTAAGCTAACCACCACCAATCCTCCTCTTTTGGCTGAGGAAGACCAGCCCTGAGCTAACATCCATGCTCATCTTCCTCCACTTTATACATGGGACGCTTACCACAGCATGGCCTTTTGCCAAGTGGTGCCATGTCTGCACCCAGGATCTGAACTGGCGAACCCCGGGCCGCCGAGAAACAGAATGTGCAAACTTAACCACTGCGCCACCGGGCCATCCCTGAATCTGCTCTCCTTATAGCAGGGCACATTTGGAAATGTTGGTTTTATTGCTGAGGCTTTGGCTGGAATGTCATATTTGAGAGAAACATACAGATTCAGATATGACAATACTGCCTTTGAGGAATAAGGTTGACTTTCTGGAACAAAGCCACTTGGAAATGTTGGCCTGGTACCTTGTTTACAAAGATTCCAGCAATCTTACCTGGTAAGTAAGGACGCTCACTTCTCCTGGCAGGTGCAAGAAACCTTGAAATATTTGGGGGGACCTTGAAAAGAGCGGAATCCACCCAAATCTGTAGGTATTGCAGGCAAGATCTGATGGCAAGTCTTTGGCTTGGCTTCCCTGGCCTTGAGAGGCTTTATAGTTCAATCTGAGATTCCTCATAAAAAATTCCAGCAAAGCAGATTTAAAAGAGCCTTTATAATCAATTGCTAGTCTTGCTGCACTTATGTAAATAGTTGGACCAAGTTTTATTGAAGCTACACTTATTTTGCAAACCAGTTGATCTTAACTTGGCTATCTTTTGTAAAAATGAGCGTGATTTTAGAGAGAAAAATTATGTTTCAGTAGAAGCTATATTACACATTCATGAATATTAGATTCTAGCTCTTCTCCTCTAAAAGATTTATCTATTACTAATGATAATGTCTCCTTGTGGCCATTCGTCTCTGATACCTGGGAGCTCCCTGGCTACAATCAAACCTTTTCCTTCAATTCTACTGCCCAAATACTAACTAAGTTTGCCTTGTCACAGGTGCATCATAAACAACAAGTTCCAAAGGTAAAGTCCCCAACTTATTGATACACACAGGATGGACTATATCAAATTTGGGACAAATATATTTGGCTGACTCCTACTAGTGGTCAACTCAGTGAAAAGGCCACTCTATGTTGGGAACAAACCAATCACACTTGTGATACGTGGCCTAATAGCACCCAACCTATGGGACAAATTCCCCATTCCATGTGTTCTGATAGCATAGCCTTAAAAAATATTGATTGGTTTGGGACTGACTGGGATAGATGGCCCAGCATACATCGGTTAGCTCCTAACAGCACTCAATGGTTATGCGGCTCCAGCTTTATGGCCTTGGCTGCTGCCTGGATAGATTGGATGGTGCACCCTAGGCTTCCTCTGTATGCAAGGTAGAACTACATTTACTTTATCTCCTCCTGCTAACCTACCCAACCTACAACAACGCTGGATCCATTCTGTCTTCCACTGGTAAGATCAGCTTGCCTCAATTTTTCTTCCCCAGTTAGGACTCAGAAGTGTCATCTGGCACATGGAAGCCCTAAACAAATTTACCATGAAGGCATTAAACAATACACAACATAGCCTTTTGCTGCTCTATTTAGAAGTATCCCAAATGTGTAGAGATGGCCTTCCAAAACTGAATGGCACTGGATGTCTTGACGGCAGCACACGGGGGCACTTGTGCCATTATAAAAACCAAATGTTGTGTCTATATTCCTGACTACCATCAAAATATCTCTGGCTTCCTCTTTGTTATGAGCCACCAAATTAAATCCATTTCTGACCCTACCCTATCCCTAAATGATTGGTTGGACTCCTGGTCAGGTCCAGGTCTCTGGATTACTATCAAAGCTTTTTTCTTTGAGTTAATCATATTGTTTGTATTTCTTATTATAATTTGTTGTCTATTTCATTGTTTGTCTTCCACATGTCAACGAAGTTTAGTCTCCTGGACCACTTCTCGTCAAATGATTCTCTCGTCTCCAGAGGATCTGTATACCTTGTCAGCCTTGGACTCCGCAGGCACAACCTTGCGGTCCACTGAACTTCCTTCCTGTACCCCTATGGCCCCATTTAGGGACAGCTCTACGACCTTGTACAGCTGGAGGTAGTTACAGAAGACTGACCATAGTCCATACCCCCAAAAGATTTCGAGGCCAAATGGGTTCAAGGGGGATTTTATGATGAGGATCAAGGCTGCCCCAGGGAGAAAAGCCTAAGGCGTCCTGCCCTACATACTGATCTAGCTCATCCTCCCGGAAGCACAGGATGTCCTGACCTGAGTCGACCTGATTCGTATCCAAAGTTATAGGACCACCTGCTAACCAGACCCCACGTGTGCTGATACCATTTTAATGACATTTTTTACGTAATCTTTCCTTTGTCTTGTAAAGAAATAACTCACATGCCTATGCCTTGTAAATTTAGCCCTGCCCTCAAGCCACTGCAGCTCTTCACTGCCTATGGGTCTCATCCTCGTGCTGCAGCTCTTCACCGCCCATGAGTCCTATCCCCGTGCTAATCCATGCTATTCTCTGAATCAAGGAGCACCACTACAAGAACTTGAGAGTCCAAGAAATCTTTCTTTTGACGATGACTCGCTGAGCCCGCATTGGGGGGGTCCCAAGCATTTGGACATTAATAAGGGATGTGGTTCAGGCATCTCAGAAGATGGCGCCAGGGGAAGCTGTGCTGAAAAGTCAGTCACTGCAGCAACATGCAAGCACTCCTTCAGGCCAATGGCCCACAGGAAAGTTCTAGAATTTGTTTGAATGCTTGTTTCATATAAAATGAATGAGGGACAATGATAGCTGTTTTCAAGCGCACAGTGTTTTTCTGAGAATGCTTTCCCAAAAGTGCTTTTCTTCTCTCTTTCTGCATTTCTCAGGCAGTGAATCAGGCCTGGAGGCTGTGCACTTTGGCAGCAGAACCCTCCTTGCCATGGAACTCTCCTGACCCTGCTTCTCTCTGGCCTGTCAGTTGTCCAGTGTGGAGAGGGGGCTGCACCCCCAGATGTGAGAGGATGAGGTGCACTGGCAGGTCCTTCTGTGTGTCTGCCACCAGTCTTGTAGCTGGGTCTTCCACCAGAAGCCCAGTCCCAGTCCTGAACTTGTGGAGCAGGCATTCTGAGACCCACAGAGCAGGAGAGCTGCAGCAGTCCTGGAGAGCAGGCAGCAATTCCCACCATATTTATAGGATGAGCAGATTGGAGGCCCACAGAGGTGAACACAAGGATTTAGGGGTCCAGGCCAAGCGCTCACTTCCCGAGGGGTTAAGGATTACTCAGGTGACAGAGCAAGATGTTGGTAGTCCTGGAGCAGGGCCCTCGTTTCCTGACCCCCGGCCCAGTGGCCTTTCTCAGCACCCTGGGGCTGGCACTTATTTGTCCTCACCCTTATTTGTGCTGTGCTAGGATGTCTTGAACTGTCATTTAACTATTCACCTATGTATAGCTTATCTTCTCAACTAAATTACAAGCTTCTCAAACACTGGGATCTTGGCATGCCTATCTTGGGATCCTTCGTGGCACACGTAGCACACGTTGCACGCTACAGTACACACCCCAGGCACCTAACAATCAGTCCACATGATTTCATGGTGCACATAGCACATGTAGCAACTGCGTTACGCAACCTGGACAACTAATAATCAGTCCATGTGGTTTCTGAGCAGCTGATGTAGTGAAGAGACCAGACGTAATGTCGTGGGCTAGTGAGATGTTTGGGGAACTTTTGCACCTTGTTCTGTATTTCATGTGATGGTCAGTCAGGTGTGGCCACAAGAGGACACAAAGGAGAGGCTCAGGAAAAAACAAACTTTATTGTGCTCACAGGTCCTAGAGACAGGAGGCATGGCACAGGATCACGTGGGAAAGACACCGGGGTGATCAGGAGACAGAAGACAGGAGTGAAGAGAAGGTTTAGGCCAAGGTCTTTATTGGGGTTTCGGCAGGGCAGGGGGAATGGCTCAGGATTGACTAGTTCTAACAATTTCAGTGGGCTTTGGGTTACAGGGTGGTCTCTGGTTGCTCAGAACCTAGCCCTGGGATGATCGAGGCAGAGGAATCTCGCCCTCTGGAGTGGACAGGCAGATAGAGGAGGGGCGGCTCTGGATTGGTTAGCCTGCACAACAGATGCATGTGCCTGGCTGAGTCCTTTGCTGTCTCTAAGAACTGGCTAGTCCTGGGAGGAGAATTCTCTCCCCTGCCAGAAAGGTTTTTTAAGATGTCAAAACATAATAATGTATAGAAAAAATATACAAAGTATTTATTTCTATGTAGACACATATATTTATGTTTGTATGTATATATATACACAATACTCATCTCCTTCTGGAAGGGCTGCTCCTAGATCAACCCAGATCAATAAGTGGGAATGTACACAATATCCCCAGAACCTCCGTCCCCTACCTCTTATCCGTGGGTTGGAAGTGATGCTGTGCATTTATATAAATATCAGAATCATATGATTCCAGGGCTAGAAAGTGCTCTCTATATTCTGGCTTATATTCAAATCTCCTCTTGTAAATACTTCTTTTGAAGCAATCTCTCATTTAGCCAGAGGAGAAGTTGAGGAAGAGGGAGCGTCTCAAGATGCTGCCTCCAGTCTGAGTGGAGAGCTGCCACTCTGGAACTGCCCCAGGGCATCCCCACCATCAGTCCCTCTTCTAAGCTGCTCCTCCTCAGGCTTCTGTCCGCCTGGCTGCTGTGATGGGCACTGAGCAAAGCAAGCTACCTGTATGGTTTCTGCTTTCTGGACACAAGCAACGCAAGACAGGCCACGATGATGAGATGGAGTGAAGGGACACATTTGGAAACAATGAAAATATGAAATACTTGGTGCCAGCATTCAGTGCGCTGGGAAGAGAGGAGGAGGGGCGGCCCAAGCAATGGTAGTCTGGAAAGGGACTTGGACCCACGTCCTGGTTCTGCCGCTGATGAACCGGGCAGCTTTAGGAAAGTCTCTTCTGTTCCATTTTCTCATCTTCAAATTATGTTATTGGAAAAGGAGATCTTGAGGTCCATTTTCTAGTTTTCCCGTGAGACTCTCTGAATTTGGAGAAAGGAATGGAGAGCATGAGGCACTAGCAATACTAGTAATGGTAACAATAATAATGGGCAACATGCATTGAACATCTGCTACAAACCCGGGCACTGTTCTATGTGCTGTACGTGTTCATTTAATCTCACAGCGACACTACTATGTAGGTAATGTTATCTATCCCATTTTACAGATGCGGAAGCTGAGACCCAGAAAAATAAAACCCTCAAAGTTATACACCTAATTGGTGATGCGGCCAGGATCTGAGCCCAGACAGTCTGACTGTGCCATTGGGAATGCTGGCTCTGCTGTCCCAGGCTCTGTGGAGGAGCTGGGGTGCTGTTCCATCCAGTATCTCCCTGGGGAGTGGAGGCCCTGCTCCTGGGTTCCCAAGGCTAGGGAACAGCTCAATGCCAGCAACAGCAGAAAGAGGTAGGGAAGGGAAGGAAGAGGAGGCTGGCCGCTCTTCTGTTTAGGGCACACACATACCTTGCCGATTAGCAACGATGGGAAAGGAAACACACACTGAGGGCCCTTGACAGCTTAATGGGGTTTTAGAAAAATACACATCTATATTTTTAAACTTTTTTTTCCATTCGAACATTTTTAGCTTCAAGTTCCGAACTGAAATAGCAACTGTCTTAGATAACTCTTCATCCTTAGGCTCCCACGTTTGGAAAAGGTCTTGGCCCAGCCTGGGGAACTGAGGGCGAGAGAGGGAGAGGGCGGGGCAGAGTGAGGGAGAGAGAACAACCTCAGCACAGTGCCTGACACATGGATGGTAGATGCTTAATCAGTACTGCGTGGACGGATGGAAGAAGGGATATGATGGGAAAAAGAGAAACGGTTTATCCATGAGATTCTCCAGAGAATTAAGAGTAGACCCTTCTGCAGAGATGTACTCACTCTTGCTGAGGACCAAACCCAGGGTCACAACTAAAGTACTGACAGGCCACCAGGGTCTGGCCTCTTAGAAGCTGTCTAAGCTAAGTCTGGAGAAAGAAGGGCACTCACAATTCAGTTCCCACCTACCAGCTCCATCTCCGGTCACTTCTCACATCTTCTGACTGCTCTCAACCACTCACACCTTTCCCAAACTCACTGTGGCTGATTCCATAGTTTGGTTTGATCAACACCTGTCCAATATCCTTCTGCTTGACCTTCCTCTCTACAGAGGGTGGAGAGAGAAATACTTAAATTCCCACCCTCTCTTGCAGGTAAGTTGCCAGGTTATACCATTCTGGCTGGTTCAAGGTGGGCAGAAGTCCTGGAGGAAGTCTTCCCACCAACATAAATGGACAAAGCTTTGTCCATCGTTTCCCTCTTCTTCCTGCCTGGAACTCTGAAGCAATGTTTAGAGTGGCAGCAACCATTTTATGATGAACAGGACAAAAGCCTTGAGCTAAGGATGCTAGAGCAGGAGGACAGAAGGAGTCGGTCCCCAAAATCCTCATTAAACTGCCACACCAGCCCTGTGCTCTCTCCCTCTGGTCTTCCTGTTATATGAGAAAAATGAACCCCTTACTTGTTTAAGCCACTGGGTTAAGGTTTTCTGCTGCTCCCTGCCAAACTCCATTTTAACTGACACAGTCATGCATTTTATGTCTTCATGTGGTTCCTCCTGCCTGAAACAGCCTTCCCTGTCTTTTCTTCTAGTGAACTCTTATTCTCCATTCATTTTAAGTCTCTGCAGACTTCCCTGAGCCCCTCCCTACCCCTCCAGGCTCCTCTTTCTTTTCTACGCCCATATTACCTGTACAGGCCATTTCTCTTAAATGCCACTCCCCACTCCACCCCATCCCAGAATATTTCATTTCTTCCTATCTTGGGAGTTCCATCCACCTTGTTGAAAGAAACACTCTGGTCTCCCAGTCTTGAACAAACGTTGCCTTGCTCTTGCTTCTCCTGTGTGTTACCAATTCTCTCTAAGCTTGTACTCTGACCAGCTGTTTTTTGTTTCCCTCCTACAGGAATATGGTGAAAAGAAAATGGGTTGAAAAGGCTGGGATCATGTCTGATCTCTACCGCTTACTACCTGTGCTCCTGTGGGCACCCATCTCTGAACTGCTGGACTGTCATCTGTAACATGAGAAGAATCATCTCTATTTACAGAGTTGTGGGGAATATTAAGGGTGGGATGTATTCGAAGTCTGTGGCACAGAATAGGCACTGGATAAATATTAGTTCCCTTGCCATTCTGATGGCCTTCCTCCCTCCCTCTCTCCTTTCCTTCCTCTCTTCCCTCCTTCTTTTCCTCCCTTCTTTCCTTACTATCTCCCTTCCTCCCTCCCTCCCTCTCTTGAGCACATTCTAGGCACTGGACTAGTTGAAGAGACACAAAGTTGAATGAAGCATGATTCTTCCCCTTCCTTCACTCTTCAAGGTGATCCACCCCAGGCTTCAATCCTTAGTCATTTTTTCGATTCCAATACTTTGTTTCTCTAAAATCTCATCCACTTTCACAACTTCAAGCTTCAACTCAGAGTGAATCAATCACTCCTAGATTTACAAATCTAGGGCTGACTTTTCTCCTCAGTGTCAGGCCCCATCCCCAGCTCCCTGGAGACGTCTCCCCCTGGAGATCCTAAGTCAGCTGCATTCCTCTTTCTTCTGAAGCAGGAAACACTTGATAAACATATTTATCTGTGCAAAATCCCTGAGGGGTAGTAAGGAACAGGTGTGATGAATAGCACCATCCCCATCAAATAATGACAGCTATTAAGCCGCAAGATGTTCTCTCTTTCTTAACAAAATTGACCTAAATTAGTAAGGTGTCTGCTTGTGATGCTGTGTATGAACCACTTCAGTGGAGTCTCCTGTCTATCCTGCAAACCTTGGCTCCCAGCGAGAAGGAAGACAGAAACAAGGAAGAGCTAAGCCTGAGTCTGCGGCCTTAGCACCTGTTGGGGAATTCTAGACTGCACCCTGCACGACCTCCATCCTTCTGCGCAGAGGGGGCACATTTGTCCCTTCCCTTAGGGGTAAGCCTTAGGCATTGGAAGTCCTCAGAAGCACCTCCCCCACATCTCTACTTAGATCCTTTTCTAAATGCCTGGTTTGCTCCACATTGGTCCCAGTTGTCTGCGACAATAACCCTGGAGTCCCCACAAAGCACTTGGTGGAGGCTTTCTGTGGGAGACCCCACCCTCCCATCGCCTTATCCCCACCCCTTACCCCCAGCCTTTCTTCTTGGATGACAGGACTGCGTGCCACCAGTCAGCTCCCTCAGCTGACCCACCACAGAAGGACAGAGGGCAGAAGGGCAGAGGGCAGAAAATAACTCATGAGAACCAAAAACAAAACCCCGCTGGAACCACAAATGGGAACGACTTAGGGGAAAGGGGCCTGGGAGGCTTGGGCTATTAATGAAGCCGTGTGCGCCCCAGCCCTCTTCTCCCAGGGAGCAGGCCAGGCAGCTCGTGGCCAGGTGTGTTTCCCCTTGGGAAGGCCCCAGTGTACCAGATAAAATGTGCCCAGGCCCCACTCACTCTGCAAGCCCCTCCTGACACACATGCATACACGACACACAGGCACACTTCTGCATGAACGCACACGACCTTTGTGTCTATCAGGTCTTCCAGGCACCGCCTTACCTTTAACCCCTTGTTGGTCCCAGGAAGGAAAGAAGGCACAAGACCAAAGTGTCTTGCACGAGGGCTCTGAGACTCCTGAGGACTTGGCCAGAGGTGGCTCTGTCTTCGCATTTACCCTCTATGACCCCGGGAGGGTTGAACCACCAGGACTTGAGCTCTAATCCCATCAGGGACAGATAGACAGGCACATACACTTGTGCACCGATTGGTGGGAAAGAAAATCCCTAGAACTGTCCTTCAGCAGAGTTGTTTGCTGTCTTCAGCTTCAGTAATTTTGGTAGCCAGTGGATTTATAATGTCCACTCCTTGCTCGCATTTTCCGACACTCTCTCCTCTTCACCGCCCCTCCCCCATGTCCTGCCCCAGAATCATGGAGAACCCCAGGGGATGCTCTGGAATGGGCTGTGCCAGAAGAGCTAGGCCTTCCCAGCTCACATCTTGGAAAACAGCATGTGAACCAATTAGCACCTCTCAGCCGTGCAGACGTGCAGACGCTCTGAGTCACAGACTTATAATCGGGGTTCTGAGGGTGAGATGGGACAACACCGGCCTTCTGCCGAGCCCCCTGCCTTCAGGCAGACAAGGTGCCAAGCCTGTTGCATAGATGAGCCTACTGATACAGCAAAAGCCTCCACCTGGGGCAGGCCTAAGTTGGTCTGCACATCTGCTGGGTCCACTTGCTTCCTGAGAGTGTCACAGCCTTGGGCTTTGTCCTGACTCTTCACCTCCTTGTACCCAATGAACCAACCTAGAGGAGGGGATAGAGGCCTGGCATCCCAACCATCCCATGATTCCAACAACATTTAGCTAGGTCAGGGAGCCCAGAGTAAGCCACTCTCAATTAGATTCGGGAAGAGCATATTTTTATTAGCATAGCCAGGAGATTAAGCTCCATCCAAACCACCCTATGCAGTGTGAGAGGCAGTGTGGCATAGTGGGAACAGTGCTAGACTGACCTGGGTATGAGTTTCTGCTCTGCCCCTTGCAAGAGGGATCGTTGACCTTGGGCGACATGCATCACATCTTGGAGCCTCTGTTTCCTGATCTACATAATGGGAGTGATAATGACTGTTCATATGTTTGTTGTGCAAGTTCTTTGAAAACTCCTAAGTGTTATGCAGATATTATTGTTAAATGCTATGTGCCTCTGGCAGCCAAATAGAAAATGGTAGCAACCACTCTGCTTTGCACATCGTAGATGTCTGTTTTTCTCACCACTGGATCCACTAGCACAGCTCTTAGCACACAGTAGGCATAGAAAAGTATTTGTTAAACGAATGAACAATGAGCTCATATCAACCTATTATTTCAATAGCCAAATGCTTTCAACGTAGCCCCTTTTCATTTTAAATCTGATGATTATCTTAACGTGGGTTGGGCTTCTATGACCTGGAGTGTAGGAAGGTTTTAGCTTTGGTTTAGGGCTGGGTATTTAGATCAGAAATATCAGACTAGGCCACTTGGTACAGGGTGAGTTCAAGCTATCTGTGTTGTGAGCACCGCTGTGTGTTGGTGGGGGCACCTCTCATGTCTTTTCACAGCCAACAACAGTACAGAAGCACAGTGGACAGGTTGGTCGCAAGTCCTCGGTGGTGGGCGGGGCCACAGTAATAACGCACATTTAGTAGGTGCCAGGAGCACTGCATCCGTTGTCTCCTTCAATGTGCACACGTCCCCTTTGGAGTGGGTGCTTTTTTGCTCTTCATATTACAGGCAAGGTCACTGAGCCTCAGAGGGGTTAAGTCACTTTCTGAAGGTCACCCAGCTATTAAATGGAGGAGCCAGGATTTGGAGTCCAGGCTGTGACTTTAAAGCACTTGCTCTTTAACTGCTCACTCTGAGCCAACACTGAAGAACCAAAGAACCAGCCACAGAGTCACAGACTGCCAGCACTGGATGGGTCCAGCCCAGACACCTCGTTCTGTGCATTTGTCCAGACCATTCACAGATTAGTGGCCACGCAGAGCCTACAGCCCCAGCTTCTATCTTTAAAACCTGCTCTCTATGAGGCCCTCCCCATTCCTTCTCCATTCTGGCTGTCTGTAGCTAGATTCTTGCCACTCACCGTTCCCTCTGCCCCAACGTCCTTCCCAAGCCAAGAAAAGTAATTTAGAAGGGCCTGAGATTCAACATGGTCCCCAGCACACCATCACTTCTGCTGGAGACTGAACAGATGATTCACTCACACCACAGGGACCCGCAACATTAGTCATTTAATAAATGGGTTGCCATGGAGGATGGTAAAAACTCTTCATCTTGAAAGCTTTAAAATTTCGATAGATTGCATCCTTTGGGGACAGCTGAGACCAAAGCTGAGGGGACAAACTAGGTCCAGCATTCTTCACCTCATCGGACCCCATGTTCTCCTTTGATAACAAATATTTTATAATACCCCCTACATTATCCTGAAATGAAATTCATAAAAAATATAAACTACTTGCACACATAGTTTCAAAAATTCAATTCAATGCCTTAATAATATCAAAAATGAGAAATAAAAGGATATGTATATATGCATATATGTATTCAATTACATATTCAATGTGTAAATACCCAAGCACCATTACACCAAAAGACGTAATGAGAGAAGTTTGGATCTCCACACAGAGTGAGGGTGAAACAACAGCTACACATGTGGAGTGACATCCATGTGTTGTTTTCTTGGTGACGCTAACACCAGGAGCAGAGTTGCCATCCAGGATGTGATTTTCCAAAGCAGTGAACAACTCTTAGTAAAGTGCTGATTGAAATCAAGTGCAATTTTCCCTCCGTGTTCACAGTGGTTATGTTTCTGGAATATTCAATACATATTAAAACCACTCAAAAATACTTTGTATTTATATGTAATATGGAGTTAGAAGTTCAAGGTTCAGAAAACCAGGGTTTTCAATATATGACTGTCTGGAGAAACACTGGACAGACAGGTGGGATAGAGAACAAGTCTTCATTGTACAGGACTGTCCCTTGCATCGCAGGACATCTAGCATCTGTGGCCCCCACTAGCAAACAAAAGTGGCCCACGATTTCTCAAAACACTCCTGGGAGTTGGTATTGCCCCTTTCAGAACCGCTGGGCTAGATAGCCTTTCAGCTTCCCTGCTTCCAGCCCCTGCATCAGCAAACACCTTTGGAGAGTCCATGAAAACAAGGCTTTGGGCTGGGCAAAGGGGCCATTGTGAGGTCGGAGGAGGCGGGGATTCAGAGAGGGATAAAACACTGTCCCGGTCCTACCTGTGCTGGGGGATGGGCGAGGGGGAGAAATCATGTAGGTCCTGCCTGACTCAGCATGCTGGGGATGAGAACTGTGAGTTTTACTCACCTTTTTAACCTAGCACAGGCCCTGGCCCAGGGGGCTCGAAGAGTCCTTGTCGTACATCGGGTGAAGGAAAGGCAGTGGGTTGGAGGCTGCAGAGGCTGCAGCTCTGTTTGTATCATGTCGCAGAAATGACTGAAATGAAAAGTGGTTTTGGAGGGAAATATTCTCTCAGTGATCACTATTGACCAAGAGCACACTACAGCCTAAGTCCCAAGAGTGAAAGGGATGCCAGAAATGACCTCAGAGACTGGAAGAGCCAAGGGGTCAAGGAAAACAGGAGGGGCTTTAAGAAACCCCCCTCCCCCAACACACACACCCACCCACCCACACACACACACACCTGCAGAGGGCAGCTTCCTTCATCTCCTAAGGGGTACACTCCTCAATTCACACCAGATTGTCCTCCAGGGCAGCTGTCCTCCTGCCATTTACAAATTGGGGCCAAAGCCACTCCCATTCCAGCCAAGAAGCACCTTCCATGCCTCCCAAGGGTCAGTGACTATCCTCAGGCTTGCCCAGCCATGAACTTCAGGTAGAGGCTGTTCTGGCCAGAAGAAGGAGGAAGCATTGCCTGGATCATCTGCTGGGCCCAGCGAGCCCTGCTTGGGGCACCAGCCGAGCAGGAGGCAACATGTATGTTTGAAAAGACTTTTTTTAAGCATTAAAGTAATTATCAGGGGAAGCAATCAAAACGCCGCTGCACCTTCTCACATTCTCTTATGATTTAGTTCTGGCTTTACTTTTGAACTACATACGTGAGGGGGGTGAGGGGTGCTGTGGTTAATGCTTCAGCCTTTGGAGCCAGACTGGCTGCCTCTTATTCACTGTGTGACTGCGGGCAAGTTACCACCTCTTCGTGATTCAGTTGCTCCCTCTGTAAAATGGGATGATGATTCTAGTACTTACCTCATAAGATCATTAAGAGGATTAAGAAGTCAGCACACAGAAAGCATATGGGACAGTACTAAGCATGTTGTAAGTACTGTGTAAGTATTCGCTATTATTAGTAGTAGCAGCATTACTATTATTGTCACTAAATGTCTTATTCTGCTCCAGGAGAGAAGACGGGGGCAAGGGCATGGCTGTGTGCTCCCAGACCTGCAAAGGTCAACAGCTCTTGAGTTTCTGAATTCCGTGTGTTGGGAGGGTTGAGAAGAAAAAAAGGGGGTTTATAGGCGGGAGGAATTTAAGAACACTGGTTTACACCAGGTGCCCGCTCTCCCTCTTATAGGCAGGGCCTTGATCTTGGACACTGAGGGTGTAGAAATGGTCTGTAGGCTAGGAAAAGGGACTAGAGGAATCTCATTCCTGGGAAGGGAGGGAAGTCACTGAAGATGTAAGGAAGGTGCTTCGTGCCAGTGGCTTGGCTGCCTGCAGTTGGCATCCTGTGGTTAGGGTGTGTGCGTATATGTGCATGTGTGTGCACACACACTCATGGCCCTGTCGGAGGGTTCCTGAGGTGACGGACTCCAGCAACAGGGGCCACTGAGCTGTCTAACCCTTTGGTTTTAAGGAACAAATGTTAACCTTGGGCCTGCCCAGACTGTGATAAATTTGCTCTTCATAACTTCCTGGTCCCATTCAGGAATCCCCTGGAGAATTGGATCATTTATTCCACAGGTCAGGAGGCCCAACCTTGTGCCAGGTGCCACACAGAGAAACTAAGATGTTGTCGGGTACTGAGATCCTACTCTGCGCCAGGCCCCATTCTGAGCCCATTATATGTAACTCATTTGTATAACTCATCATGTATAACTCATTTAATCTTCATTATCTTCTTATGAGGTAACTATCACTATTTTTATCATTCTAGGGGAGGAAATTGAGGCACAGTCCTTTAACAACTCACCCAAATATACACAGCTCATGACAGAGCTGGAATTTGGACCCAGGAAATCTGGCGCCAGAGTCCAGAGTTCATGGTCTCAATCTTCAGTCTCTGCTGCATGGCTTTGACCCTCTGGGCACTTGTGAGCTGGTGGGGGAGGGGTGAACCATTAACTAAGTAACTCGAGAGCCACAGCCGGAGTCCAACAATGAAGCAGGAGACCACAAAGGAAACAACCAGTTCCACCTCCAGGTCTCTGCTCTTTGTAGCTCCAACAGAGAAGGTTCTTTTTGTTTCTCCTAGTGCTTCTTCTAGACTCCTGCCCCATCTAGGGTTTTACCTTTGCCATTTCCTGCTGGAGGAAAAAGGGGAGGGTATAATAATCACCTCCACTGCAAAGAGGACTCCCCCCACCCACAGACTCCGTGGTAACAACCCTGCCCTCCTTCTGCTGGGTCTGGGTGATCAGGGAGGAGGGAAAGACCCAGGCCCTGGTGTGGTTGCTTTTTGAAGTTCAGGCACTTGTTGTTTTCTAGAACCGGCAATGACAAGTGTGGAGTCACCTGTCCATTTAGCCCTATATGGTAAAGAAGAGGGCATCATGGGTGGTGGGTACCATATGGACCCGTCTCATCTGCCACTGTGTTTGCTCTTGGGACCTGAGCTTAGCAAAGAGGTAAATCACAAGATAGAAGTGCCAAGAACTAGCTTCAAAAAGCCCAGCCTTAAACACAAGTGAGTCTGCCCCTGTGGGAATGAATTCCCGGTCTTCGACAAGATCACTGGCGCAGTCACCACCAAGGAAAATTGCCTTGGTGGACTTTGTGTCCTATTGGCTTTGATTTCAAACTGCCCCAAGCAAGCCCCCAAGACTTTGGAGCACCCCACCTGCTTTCTGGATTTCCATCCTGCCCAGACACTCTACTCCAACTGTATCAGTGAGAGTTTTGGCTGCAGGCAACAGAAGCCAACTCTGCTTAACTTAACAGGGAAAACCATTTATTGGAAGGGTACTGGATCACTCAGAATCAACAGGAAGGCTGAAGAACAGGGAAGAGGCAGGAACCAAAGACAGCAAAGGTTCAGCCAAGGCCATTACGGGAGCAGTCAGCCAGGGATGCTGCTGTAGCAGCCACTGCCACTGGACCCGCTGCTGCCCTGCAGGAGCCTGTCACCACCGGACACTGAGCAACCTCTCAACTCTCAACTTCAACACCACTGCCACGAATAACTCCTGACGGACCTTTGAGCCTTTGTGTGGTCTCTCTAGATTCCAACTCCCAGGCAGATGCCCGGATTGGCCACACTTAAGTCCCTGCTGATACTCTAGAGGTCAGGGGTGAGGAAAGGGGCTCTCTATCCCGACTCAGCTTCCATCGCTGGAAAGGCCTTGCTGCCCACCTGTTTTGTTATTTCCCCCAGAAATAAAAAGGGGTAGGGAGAGGCAAACATAGGGAAAAACCTGCCCTACTGCAGATTTCTCTGACGGGGAGACATATCTTTGTTGGCTGGAGAGAGGTAGCCCACGGCTCTCCCACGATTTCTCTATCACATCAGAGAATGGATTCCCACTTTCGCTAAGCTGATTTAAGGATAGTCTTGTCATTTGTAGCCAAAAGAATCCTGACTCTTGTTTCTACCTCCCTGCCTGTGGTTCTCAACCAGGGATGGCATAGCCCCCAGGGGACGTTTGGAAATGTGTGGGTGTTTGTTCGCCCTTTAGTGAGTGTTGACTAAGGATATTGAGCATCCTGAAAGGCGCAGCACGGTTAAACACAGGAAGAATCACCCTTGCTCAAGTGCCAATAGTGCTGCTGTTGGGAAACACGGCACCTGCACCAACAGTGACCAACATCACAGATCAACCTCTTCAGCTCACTCTTCCCACTGAGCTTGGCTGTGGCTTCATTATTCTCGACACAGTGCAGAGCTGTTACCAATTCATCACGGTGGGCAAAACCACACATTTGCCATCCCTGATTGTAGAGCAACTCCTTTTTCATAGCTAAGGAAACTGAGACAAGAAGAGAAAGCATAATTTACCCAAGGTCACACGGCTCAGTCTAGAATCAGTTCTCTGGCCCCAGAGAGGGCTCTTTCCACAACACTCTGCTGCCCTTGCTGTTTTCATTGAGGCAGCCTTGGAAAGTCCAGAATTGCTTTGAAGTGTTTCCAGGAACCTCCCTGAGAGCTTCCTGGTGATGGCTCACAGGCTTAGGGCAGGGCCCTGGGCACCAGAGTGCCACCTGCAGTTGCCAACCGTAAGAGGCTCTTTGCCGAAGGGGCTGAACTTTGTGGGCAGAGCTGGCACCTAGCAAAAGGAATAAACATTCAGAGAGCGGGAGTCTCACCCAGGGGAAGGCGAGGGCTGAGGGTAATTTCCTGAGACTTGGAGCAGTTGCTTCAATCAGATAATCACACAGGAACTAATTAGCACCTTCCTTCCAAGCACAGCCCTCTCAGGGCAGGAGGATGCTCAGTGGAGAAGAGAAACCCATTAATTACTTTATCAGGAAGCACTGATAAGCACCCAAAAAGGTATTTCTCTAAGGCACCAAGCTCTCCAAGCTAATTAAAGAGGCCTTCAGGGTGAAGGGATGTGTGTCTCACGCCAGACAGCAGAGCACTCACTTTGATCCTGAACCTCCGCTGTGGTCCCCAGACTAAGAGCAGCTAGGGGCTTCCAGCCCCCATGGGAGCCTCCACCCTTACAACTCAGCAACCCGAAGCCTGGGGTCATTGGGAATCAGGAGTCTGCGGCTTCAGCGCCAGCTCAGCCTTACTGCGGGGTGAGGGGTCCTGACGGAGGCAGTCTGGTCTATTTCCCAAGACTCCACACACATGGCACCACTAGGATTTGATGCGATGTGTGCATCCCCTCACTGGGATTATCATCGTGCCCATCTTGTGGGGAGGAAAGTGATGCTCAGAAAGCATACAGTGTCTAGTCAGGGACCTCTCAGGTAAGGAGAGGCAGAAGCCCAACATGAACCCAGATCTCTAGCCCAAACTCCTGTGCTATTTGCACCATGCTATGACATTATTCTGAGGAATGTCAAGCATCGCTTTCATCCAGGCAGACTGGGTTCCAGTCCTGACCTCCTTTCTTACTTAGCTCTCGGGGCCAATTCCTTCATTTCCCTGAGCCTCGGTTTCCTCGTCAGTGAAATGGGGCTAACAAGACCTATTGAAATGGTTTCAAGGAGCAGCATACGTCACAAGATGGCACACATAGATCACCTAGAATAGTGCCTGGTAGCCATTATTTTAAGTCTCTAATGCACTGGTTTTCAAACTGGTTTTTAGCTGCAGAAATTTTGGTTCATATGTAATCTTACAAAGATGCCCAATGTGTAGACAGCTAAAAGTGGGACTTAGGAGGGAGGGTGGTGGGCAGCTCAGCCCCTCTCCACACTGCAGACACTCTCCCAAACGCCCAGAATTCCTCAGAGCACAGCTGTATAATCCAGATCTGAGAGAAGCAAGACACCCTGAGATCTCAAGGCCTGTGAATAAATGCCCCACATTAACAAATGGTGTCCTTTGATCCCACAGAGGACATTAATGACCCACCATCAATGGCACGTGCATTGGGGCTTTTCTCCCAGAAGACCTAATGGGTTTACACGAGCCCCTCTTGACTCATTTCCAGATGGCCACCTGGCTAGGGAAGGGGGGCAACATAATCAGCATAAATGGGACCAAACCCATGACCTTGGCATCCTTTGCTCTACTCTCACCTCCTAAGCTAGGCAGCCAATTGTCCATTAAGGCAATAGTAACATTTTGCATAGACACATTTGCTTCAGGCCTCCGAGGAAAGGAAAAAATGACAATAATAATAGTACTGCTCCACAGGATAATTATTAAATGTCCTCAGGACATATCCAGAAATAAGAGCCAGGTGGAGAAATACTGAAGCTTGGATCCCAGAAGGTAAAATATTACAACACACCCTGATTCCTCAGAAGACATGTCGAGGAAAGCCCATTGTCCTCACAGCTCCTGAACACGGAGCTTTGCCCTGGCAGGGGTTAAATGCTGGGTCATTTCTTCTGTTTACTAAAGCTGGCCCAGAACCACTAGCCATATTGGCCTTTTGGGAGGACAGGGTTGAGGGGATGGGAAAGGGGCATTTGTTGTGGATTCTTCCTTCTGTGAGTTTATTTGTAATTATTACAGGGGCCATTATAACCCACGGATATTTGATCTCCTGCCTCTGCCACGTTGGCTGCTCAAAATTAAACTAGTATCAACTGAATGCCCACCGGTCTGCTACGTGTCTGGTACTTGCTGGGCACACCCAGGTGTTACTTCATTTAATCTTCAAAACGGCCCAGCAATTCAGGGACTCTTGTCTCAATTTATGGATGTGAAACTGAGGCTCAAAGAGGCTTGGGGCCTTAGCTGTGGCCTTGCAGCTATTGGGTGGCCGGCGTTCAAGCCCAGGTCCATCTGAGTTGTCCAGTGTTCTTTCAAGCTTTCTCTGTGAAAGTTTTCCAGAGAAATCCTACCTGTGTCCAGCCATTCTAGATACTGTGCAGAAAAACAGCCTAGAAGATTCAGCCTAGAGAGACGTAATGAGAGAGTGGCAAGATATGAGTTCTAGTGGGTTCTAATTTTAACCAGCTGGCTCCCTCCTCTAGCTCTCGGTGTTGTCATCTGTGGAGAAGAGGGAGGGGCCCTCTAAGCCACTTCCTGCTCTGCCTCTCCACCCATGCCTGCCCGTGCACATCCGAAGGGAGTTGTGCTTGCTTCTGTGTCTCAGTCTCATGTGCTGACATGTCCGTGGGCTCTTCCTGCCCTAGCTTGGCCTGTCCCCAGGGAGGGACTCCAGGCCTGCTTCCTCCATCCCCCTGAGCTGTTGCTCCTCACCTGGGTTCCCAGCTCCGTGAAGCCTGTCCAACCTGTACTCTGGGGAAGTTAGGAAGGAAGCAAGACCCTGGAAGGTGGCACAGCCCCCTGGTGGCTGCAGAGGAGCCCACTGCAAGTGCCACAGCTGAGGACTTGCTCCAGGCAGCCCTCTGGAGTAGATGCTCCCCAATGGAGCAACTCTGGGCTGTTTTAACAAAAATGTAAGTTACGCTGCCCTGTGCTCAATGTTTATTTTCTGATGTGTGTGGAATAGTGTGGAAATTGTAGAGTTGTTAAAAAAAAATTAAACACACAATGAGGTGGTGTCACAATTCCCCAGATGGGGGAGAATTGTTAGGAACTCCAGCATTGTCACTCTCAACACTCTACTGTTCTCTGGAAGTGTCATTTGCCCCCAAGCTGTTAGCAGCAGCAGAATTACCAGCTTGGTGTCCAGACCAGGGCGGTGGTGAGGAGGTGGGAACCACTCCCAAGGGGTCAAGTCTATTCCACCAGCTTATTATCAAGAAGCCCTTGGAGGTGCTGGGGTACAACACAAACAAAACAGCTGAGGCCCTTGTCCTCATGGAGCTTAGCGTCATAAGGGGAGGAAAGGGAAAATAAACAGGTGAAGAAATAAATACACAATCTCAAATTGAGAAAGTGCTGGAAAGTTAAGAAGCAGAGTGGCAGGATGGAGAATAAAGGGGTGTGTGGTGGGTGGAGGGGAAAGGCTTTTTTTAAAGCAAAGTTGTCAATCAAGGAAACTCCATTTGAGTCAAAAGTCAAGGAACCCACTGGGCTAAAAGTAAAGAGCCCAAGGCAAGGTCAAAGGAACCTAAAACAGGGGTCAGCTGGCTGGTTCTGTAAAGAGCCAGTGAGTAAACATGTGAGGCTTCGTGGCCCATAAATCTCTGTATTGCCGGTGTGCCAGCAAAAGTTTATTTACAAAATAGGGGCTGGCCCCGTGGCCGAGTGGTTAAGTTCGCGCGCTCTGCTGTAGGCGGCCCAGTGTTTCGTTGGTTCGAATCCTGGGTGCAGACATGGCACTGCTCATCAAACCACGCTGAGGCAGCGTCCCACATGCCACAACTAGAAGGACCCACAACGAAGAATATACAACTATGTACCTGGGGGCTTTGGGGAGAAAAAGGAAAAAATAAAATCTTTAAAAAAAAAGTTTATTTACAAAATAGAAGCAGGCGTAGTTCGTGTCCTAAAACAAGAAGGCCCCTGGCGTGTGTCAGGACAGAGTGGGGCTGATCGACAGGGAGCCAGGAGGGCAGGGACTCAGGTGAGGAAGAGCCGACAGACAAGAGTAAGGAGGGCCTTGAAGATCAAGACAAGGAATTTGGGTTTGAGTCTAAACACACTGAAAGACACGGCAAGGTTTTAAAGCAGCAAAGAGACATGATTTGCTTTGTACACTTTTAAAAGGATATTCTGGCTCCTGCGTGGAGAAAGAATTGGAGAGAGGAAGCAGGAAGACCCACTTATAACCTACCATGATAGCCGAGGGAGAGAGCTGGCGTCCTGGCCTTCGGGTGGAGACGAAGGGACATGGGTGATTCTCAGATGGATTTGGAGGTAGAGCCGACAGGTCTTGCTGAAGGAGCCATGTGGGGCTGGAGGAGGGAGGCCTCAGGTATAGCACCCAGGTTTCTGGCTGGAGCAAGTGGCTGAATTTACTAAGCTGTAGAAAACAGAAATGAAGGGTCTGGGTCAGGGGACACATTTGGGGATGGAAATCGAAGGTTTAGTCTCAGACATGCTAGACTCGAGATGCTAGTGAGACATCCAAGGGGAGAAGACCAGTAGCAAGTATGAGTCAGGATCTCAGTTCCACTTGGTCCCATCTGCCCCTGGGCTTGGCCCTTGCCTGAGTCCTAGCTGGACCAGTCCCAAACGTAGGATGACCTCCCTGTAGTCATAGAGCTTCACTGTCACTGCCATTGCCCCATCTGATACTGCTGGCTGACCCTCCAGGGATAAGCGTCAGTCTTCATCAAGACTTCCATGACACCTGCCATGTCAGGGGCCTCAGCAGCTCCAGAGCCTAGGTCCAACCCACCTGGACCTCTAGAGTCTACAACTTCCTTGCTGCTGCCCAGTGACATAATCAGAAAGTGCAAAAGACTTAACGCCACAAGGGGCAAACTTTGACCAGTGTGAGATGGGAGATGGGAAGGAAGTGGAAGATAAACAGCTCACCTTGGCCCTCTAGCAACTCTTCCAAGATGCGCTGGTTCCACAGGGCCTCTCTGTGCCTCTCGTAATCAAGCAACCAAATACAGACTTTCTTGTGAAGCTGTGGCGTGCTCCACAACACCCACCTTGTGTTTGCTTCCTTCCTTTCCTGCCTCATTCCCCTTTTTCCCTCAGTCCTGCTTCCCTGGGATTATATCCTCCAATGAAACTTTAGCCCCTGAGCCTCAAATTCTGTTTTGCAGGGGACTGGGCTAACAAGAGGAGTTTAGACGCTAAATATGATAAGCATCATTTATTTATTTCACAGACATTTAAAAAGCACCAGTTATATGCCAAGTATTGTTCTAAGTGTCTTACAGATATTAACTCATTTTATCTTCCTAACTGTCCTTTGAGAAATGCATTGTATTATCCCCAGTTTACAGATGGGGAAGCTGTGGCTGAGTTTAAGCAGCCATATAGATGAGCGCCATCCAATAGAAACACAGTACAAGTGACATACGTAGTCCTAAATTTTCTAGTAACCACATTAAAAAAGTAGCAAGAAATAGGTGAAATTAAATTTAATAGTACATTTTATTAACAACCTTAATATATCCAAAATATTATCAATTTCAACTTGTAATCATATTTAAAATTTTAATGGAATATTTTACATTCTGTCTTTCCTCTTAAGTCCTTGAACTCCTGTGTGTATTTTACACTTAGAGCACATCTCAGTTTGCACTAGCCACATTTCAAGTGCTTAACAGCTACTTGGGTAAGCAGCTACTCTACTGGACAGTGCAGACATAGATGGTATGTTGTCTTGGGACTGAATGAGAATGTAGAGAAAGAAGAAAAGAATGGCCTCAAAACTTGGCTGGCATCCCTTAAGCTGAAAAAAAATATGAATAAAGACAATCTTTTCTCAATAAGAGGACGGAACACAGTTAAGCAGATAGACATTTCTACATTCTTCTTAATTCTTCAATACTTACTGCTGCAATCTGTCAAGTGCTGACCGAAAAAACAGTGAACATGTAGCCAATAAATGTGATGGGAAACAGCTTAGAAAATAGGTGTTTATAATTAGTTTGACTGTATTTTGCACATATGTGCTAATGCTTGAGGTTTTTATACTGCACACAAATAAAAAGGGAGTATTTTCTACTATTAAAATTGTCCTCCTCTTTTGTGTGGTTGAAATAAACTTTCAATTGAATTCAGTTTCAGTGTTACTTGCTGAATCTTTGCTGTGTGCTAGGCATGTGCTGAGTGCTGGACTCTAAGAGTGGACAAGACGGAAAAGGTCTCCACTCTCAGGGAGCCTACAGTCTGGTAGGAGAGAAACACCAGTCATTAGGACACAATGACAAAGCAGTATGATGGCTGTTAGGAAAGGGAAGGGTGGAGCCCTGGGAGAGTAGGTGGGAAGGACACCTGACCTGGAATTGGAGGTGGGGGAAGGTGGCAGGGAAGAAGCGGTGCCAGACTAGGACCCAAAAGATGAGTAGGAGTTAATTAAGTGAAGAGTGGGGGAAGGTGTCCAATGGAGACTGGACGTGCTGCAGGCAGAAGCAAAGCCTGTGCAAAGGCCAGATGAAGAGAGCACGGCACATTCAAAGACCTGAAATAAATTCAGGGCGACTGGATCATAATACAAGGTGGGGCGCGGCAAGAGGTGAGGCCACGGAGTTGAACAGGAGTGAGGGAGGGACGGAAGCTTTCATCGTTTAGATCAGAGTTTCTCAGAGTGTGGTTCCACTGAGTGCATCAGATTCACTGGAGAGGCTTCTTCAAAATAGGAACTTCTGGGCTCTTTCTAGGGCTGGGTGGGGTTTGGGAATCACTATGCTATTTACTTCTATACTTGTTTGAAACCTTCCATAATAAAATGTTTTTTAAAAATGAATTTCCCTGGCATCTGTTCACTCAACAACATTTGCTGAATACCTCATACGTGATTGGAGATGGTGGTTCACGCTGGATTGGGATCTCCTCAGAGTGGAGGGACAAAAGCAGGAACAAAGGTTTCTTTGGACATAGCTTAGAGTCATCTCACACAGGGGTCAACGTTAAGATCTCTTTCTAGTTGACTTTGTTTGTTTTAAATGATAAGGAGTATTAAGTGAAGTTGCCAAACCTGAGGAGGCCAGTAGCTCCTCTGAACAATGAACTGTGAAACCAACCAAGGAAAATTGCAGGAAATTTTCACAAAGCTGTGGAGGGAAAAACAAACATCAGATGAAACTCAGTGCACTCACAGTTAGGGTTGGTGGACCTGGAGGAAAGAGTCCCGCGAAACTTATGCTGATGAGCTCTGAGCCATAGTGACAACCTAGGAAGAAGATCCAGGAGGTGTCACAGGCTGTTGCTGTAGAATTGGCTCCCAAAGGCAGTGAGCCCATTTCAGAATGTTATTAAGTAAACCGCTGGCAACCCAAAAGAAGCCAGACTTCGGACAAGCTGGAAGGATGCAAGCTGCCCCATATCTTTAATTCCAAGTGGCCATCAGGTGCAAGACATACCATTAATTTAATAATAGATTTGGGAGACAAACTCTACCCTTTCAAATGTACACCATGAAAATAATACACATCATAATTTCGTCTATCCTAAATAGTGAAAAATGGGTCCTCTGAGAATCCATGTTATTTATTGAGAGCCTGCTTTGGATCACAATTTCTTTTAAACTCATTTTATTCTAATAACAATCCTTTGTGGAAACCCACAGATTTGGTAACTTGCCTAGGGTTACCTGACTCAAGTAAGTGGCAAAACTGGGTTTCAGATTTGAACTCAGTTGTCCTCTGAGATACACCGGACATTCCAGAGGGTAATGGAGCAAAAATAGTAACCAGGAAACCACTTTCCAGATCTTCCACTTCCATAGGCCCTCTTTCCTAAAATGGAATTATCTGAGAAAAAGACTGAATTCCCACACTAGGACTCTCCCCATTTTGCAAAAGAAGGGGGACCCAACACAGGCACCAATTTCCTGGACGGTTCCATACCCAAGGGCCTGCTGGGCTCCTGGACTGGTGGTGGGAACAATAACAATTTTCACTTAGTGACTTTGTTCTTCTTTCCTTGTACTTTCATCAAAGAATGCACACTCTTGAAGGAGAGCCCTGTGAGAGCAAGAGAAAAAGTATTCAATGCTAAAAATGGCTCTCTCCATTTATTTAAATGTGCTCAATAAAACACTTCGAAGCACAAAAAATAATACATCGGGACAAAAATCTGTGGAGGAAGTAGGAATAATAATACACATTCAAGGAGATTAAAGGATGTAAAATTTATGAACGTGAAATGAGCTTTTCACACATTTTTAAATGGATCATAGTGGGTATCAAATCACAGATGTTATATTTCATTGGGTGAATTTAAAAGTGGGATGTAACAGTTAGTTTTAAATGTTAATATTTACAATATGCCAGAAATCACACTTTTTGTAGCTGTTTAAACTTGAACAATTTTTAGACCATTTTTAAAACGTGCTGGAGGCAGGGAGTGGGTGGTTTGAGGAAATTATGTTGGGGTACACACACAAACAAGTAAAGTGAAAGACTGCTGCTCCTGCCTGTCTGATGAAATTCTGTGCTTTTCTTCACTTCTCTAAACTGCCTCCCAGGACCTTCTCAGTACTTGGGTAGTAATGACGTCAAGAGCAGTGAAGATTGGGGGATGGGGGAAATGGGGAGATGGCAAAGTTTTCAGTAATAATGACTTATGGGGATCTAACCTACAGCATGGTGACTGTAGTTGATAATACAGTATTGTATACTTGAAAGTTGCTAACAGTAGATCTTAAATGTTCTTGCTACCAAAAAAATGGTAAAAAAAAAAAAAAAGATGCAATGAAGAAATTAGCAACTTTTTCTTCTGAACTCTAGGTAGTGGGTGAGAAACTAACCTATACTGATTGAGTACCTACCACGGGCCAGGCCCTATTACAGGCGTTGTATCCGTTGGTCTTTATTGCTCATGGTGGGCACCATTATCCCTATTTTACTAATGAGGAATCAGAGGCTCAGAGTGGTAAATGAGATGCTAATATGATTTACAGCTGCCTTGTGCCTTACAGCTGGTAAGCACTAGAGCCAGGATGCAGCCCAGCTCTGTCTTAAGCCAGAGCCAGAGTTTCTCCATTACACCATGCTGCCATCCATTGAAATCAGGGAAGAATTTGGGTCCACGTTGGTTGTTTTCATTCACTGATCAAAACGACTTAGACCACAAGGCCCTGCTCAGTTCTTTCCTCCAATCCTCATAACATTCCCCAAGGCCAGGGTCAAGGCCTCCGCTCTAGCCTTGGGGCAGAAGGCGGGAGTGTCATTTGGCTGGATTCCAAGAAAGCTTGGCCAAGCCCTCCTCGCCTCCTCCCACTTCCCTCTATGTCCAGGCTCCACAGTGAGCCTGTCCCAGACTCCCACTCCCCCAGAGCCACAGTGATCAAAGGAAGGGAGGAAAACACGCTGGAACCCCTTGGACCTGCTGCTGAATGGGGATTTTGGTCGGATGTTGAGTTTACCTGGAATGCCCCGGTGCTATTTTGGGAAGACAGACATCCTATGGAAACAATGAAGTGGAAAAGAAAACAACTAAAGCAAAATCCAGAGCCCAGTTTCTGCTAACCCAGCTCCACACAGCCTGGGCAGACCGTGGAAGCCCGTCAGGCGTGCAAAGGGCTGAGACTGTGTGTGTCTGGTTTATCAGCAGAGAATGTGAGATGTAGAAAAAGGATCCCTTTGACATTTCCAACAAGTCAGTGACGAAATGGAAAGATATTGGGAACAGTCTGCAGGTAAGAGGGGAGCATCCCCTGGCTTGAGTTGGAGGTTCTGCTCCGTCATTTATTAGCTGGCTGACCTTAGGCAAGAAGCCTCATCCAGAAGTTGAAGAGACTCCTAGGAATTGCCCTGAGGTTTCTGTGAGAAGGCAAATTAAATGCCAGAACCATAACATGTTTTGTTACTGGTAGAATGCTGACAAATACTGGCTATTCCTGCGTGAGCTCCAAGGGGACTAGTTAGTATTGGGTAAACAGATTGTCCTTAAAATTTCTCAAAGGAATAAGGAACACGTACATACCCTGCATGCAGCTTCTCTAGGAACCAGGAGAAGAAGCGTTTTCCGTGGTATTCTCTTTTCCACCAGGGTTGGGGGAAACTCCTTTCTGACGTGGGTCCGAGTTTGTGCACGGCTGGAACAAACAGGAATATCTGTAATGTAAATGAAGGGTTTAGATATCCTGACGTTTCAGGTGCAAATTTTCAACTACTGGCTTGTGTGCCAATCCTTTTGGAGAGAAGTTAAAAGAGAAAAGCAACTTTTAAATGAGATTGGGAGCTAAAATGGAAAAGACAGACAGTAACAAGTGTTGGTGAAGATGTGGAGAAATTAGGACCGTCATACACTGCTGGTGGGAATGGAAAATGTACATGCAGCCACTTTGGAAAACAATTTGGCAGTTTCTCAAAATGCTGAACATGAAGTTACCATGTGACCCAGCAATTTCACTCCTAGGTATCTACCCAAGAAAATGGAAATGTGTGATCACAGAAAAACCTTCCGTGAATGTCCATAGCAGCATTATTTCCAATAGTTAAAATGTGGGACCAACCCACATGTCCATCAACTGAAGAACACATAAACAAAAGTGGTATATCCAGTAGAATACTACTCAGCAGAAAAAGGAAGTACTGTGTGTGCTACAACAGGGATGAACCTTGAAAACATTACGCTCAGTGAAAAAAGCCCAGCACAAAAGGCCAGTCACACACTGTATGATTCCATTTATGTCAGATGTCAGAATAAGCAAATCCATAGAGACAGAATGTAGATTAGTGGTTTCCAGGGGCTCCAGGGAAGGGGGAATGGGGAATGACTAGTAATAGTTGCAGGATTTCCTTTTGGGGTGATGAAAATGTTTTAGAATTAGATAATGGTGGTGGTTGCACAGCTCTGAATAGTCTAAAACCACTGAATTGTACACTAAAAGGTGAATTTTATGGTAGGTAAATTATATCTCAATAAAGCTCTTCAGAGAGAAAGGGAGAGATTGGGAGATCTCAAAGTCAGGATGTAAAAAGTAATAAAATTTGCTTTAAAGGAACAGGAGAAATAAAAGATAGCTTAAATTGATGAGAATTATAAACTGTAGGGAGAAGTCATCTGAAAAAATATTTTACAAATTGAAATCAGTCACTGGGGAGAATTTGTTTAGGGAAAACCAGGGGAAGAGAAAAATAAATTCCACAGAGCCGGGAGGGACTGAGAAGGGAGACCATATCCCTTATCAGCTCTCCAGGCATGGTTTGATTTTGGTTTGTAGCTTGGGATCTTCCCATGCATAATACTATATAGTATTTTGGTTCCAAATGGCCCCTGCAAGACACAATTTATTTATTATGAATTTACTAAGAATCTGTCTTATGCAGTGCACCATGCTGTGGGGAATGAAGAGCTGAATCAAACATGGGTCCCAAAGGGCTGCCTCTGGCTGTCCCCGAGTCCACCCACGGCTGAGCCCACCTTTTCCTGTAACATCTGGGTCACCTGCTTAACTCTCCCACCCCACTTGCAGTTCGATTTCTAGACTCTCCTTTTTCCTCCCTGCCCAATCCCTAGGAATTCTGCAGTTACATTTCTCTCGATCCAATTTATTATTTCAGTGAATTCTTGATCAACACCCTCATAGGTCTGTCCCCTGTGGCTGCCGCCAGCTCTCCATGCGGCTTCACCCACACATGACGTGTCCCTCTCCCTGAGTTCCCCAAAGAAGCATTGACACAAGACGATTGGTGTAAGCAGTTTTTACCAGTTGACAGACTATTGGTGTAACCAACTTTTCCCCATTGGTAGAGATAGAGGGGATGACAGTAGAGCAGAGGAAAGGGAGGAACTTACAACAGGGGAGAGACCACCACTATACAAAGTTTCCTTTGTCAATACTGCTTCAGGGACCTTCTCATCAACCAGCCATTCCAGTCCTCATGGCTCCACCCACTGCTGCTGTTTGTCTTGACAGAGAGCGGTCTCTCCTCTCCCCTCGTCTCCCCTCTTCTAGACTCTGCCACCCCTCAGGAGGAAAGACCCATACCTCCTTCCTTTTGTGCTTCCAAGGATCCTTCACTAATTTTTCTTCCCGTATTATATGGATCAATTTAACCCTCCCTTTTTCTAGTTCTCTCCCATCCACCCATACAAGCTGTGCCTAGTTTGAGGGGTGAGAGAAAATGGGAGAGAGGGTGGCTTTCCAAATGGACCTTTGTTTTCCAGAGCAGTTCTGACTGTGGTCAGCTGGCACAAGCACCAATTTCCAGCCACTAACCACAGTACCCGTTCTCAAAGGTGCAGGAGCCAGACAAGTAAATACACCCAGGCTGCTGACTGCGGGCAAAGCTTGGCACCTAGGCCAGACTCAAATTCCCAGCTGGCTCCTTTGTGTCATGGGAGGTAGGTACCACTCGACAGATCCTTGCCAGTGATCTAGATGGCAGGAGAGAGTCTTCCTTGGTCTATTAGTTTCCTAGGGCTGCCGTAAATTACTACAAACTGGGTGGCTTCAAACAACAGAAATCTTTCCCCCACAGTTCTAGAGGCTAGAAGTCCAAAATCAAGGTGTCCGAAGGGCCTTGCACCCTTCAAAGACTCTGAAAGAGGATCCTTTTTTGCCTCTTCCAGCTTCCGAAGGCTCCCGGCATTCCTCGGCTTGTGGTGGCATAACTCCAATTTCTCTCTCTGTCTTCACATGGGCTTACTCTCCGTGTGTCTCTGTGTCTCAGTCTTCCTCTCTTTTCTTTTATGAGGACACTGTCATTGGATTTAGGGCCCACTCTTTAGATCCTTAACTTAATTAAATCTGCAAAGACCCTATTTCCAAATAAGGTCACATTCATAGGTGCCAGAAGTTAGGACTTGGGCATATACCTTGGGGGGACTCAATTCAACCCACTACCCTTGGCCCTGGGCTGCTTTAAAATTCTGGCTTATTAGCTTTGTGGCCTTAAAAATGCTGGAGAGGAAGGTTACAGAGGCAAGCGAAGTGGAAGGATTGCAGGCCCAGCAGTCAAGGCCGTGGCAAAACAATGAACTGCACAAGCAGGAAAGTCTTCTCTCTGGAGTGCCTTGCTCCCAGCTGCCCCATTTCTCACTCCTTCCCTCTTTGCAGCGTCCCAGACTCCTCTCCTCCAGATGAAAAAAAATGAGCCGTCTTCCTAAAACAGCCTGCGGAGCTAGCTAGAGAACATGCAGAACCTGTAAGCCCAGGAGCTCAGCTGTCCCATCCTGGAAACAGACATCTGTCTGCGCCTTTGTCTACAGAGCCCTGGCCCTCGCCTCTCTCTGTGGTGGGTGGAATATGGCAGCTTGACCCTACACAGTCCTCCTATTACTCAGCTATGGGTGAGCACAGGTTGCTGGGATGGAGTAGGTAAAAGTTATAAACCAGAAGCTTAGGGTGTATGAGGTGTTTTCCCAATACCTGTTCCCAGGTCCATAGAACACCCAATTCCAAGGAGGGAGGAAGAGGTTGTGGCTAAATGGGAGGCTCTGGAGTCAGGCTGCCTGGGCTTGAATACCACCACTATCTTCTTGCTGCTGTGCAACCTTGGCCAGGGGAGAGGGCTAAACCTCTCTGAGCCTCAGTCCTCTCATCTGTAAAAAGGGGCTAGTAAATGGACCTGCTTCACACAGTTGTGAGGCTTGAATGAGGCGATGCATGTAAACCTAGTGCCTGGCACAGCGTAGGTGCTCAATAAACATGAGGTGCTATAATTAAAGGGAAAATGATCATAATGGTGTTGATTTGAAAAATAATAAAAGACCTTCATTGCCTTGTTCAATGAGGCACTCCCAGAAGCCAAGTTTTAAAGGTTTAAAAAGAGGTTGGTATTTTGAATCATGTCGGCTCTGCAGCAACAGAAGTGCTGACAAGTCACCACGCTCCCTCTGCCTCTTGGTTCACAGAGCACCGCTCTCTCGTCTGCGTTCCAGTAGAGAGATAAACAGAATGGACTCGGAGGTGGACATTGTTCTCCAACAGGCCTGACTGCAGCCCAGCTGGGGCGAGCATTTCCTTTCCAGCATTCCAAGAGGCGACAGTCCCGAAGGATAATTAAAAATCAGCTCACAGTGGCAACCGAGAAAAAGGCACTAAGCTCCCGAGTGTGGAGCAGACAGGGTGTCCCAGGTTATGAATTTAGCACCCTCACATTTGCACACTGTATAGGACCATCGTCAAGTTGGGAGCTGTCATCTTTGAATGGTGTTTGTGCATCTGGATGACTGGTTGGCGACCGGGGGTCGGACAGGCTCTCCCAAGTCCATTCTCAGGAGTCTGGAGGAATGGTGGACAACTTGCACTTCACGTCATTTTACCCTGCAACTCCATGGAGGTTCCAGAAAGTCTTGGTTTTAATGGTTTCTCACATGGGCCTGTGACATTGGTGGTATAGTCACCGTCTTCTATCACTGGAAAAACTGAGGGTCAGAGAAACAAAGCATGTGGCACAGTGTGGCAGGGATCCAGCGGTCCAGAGCCTCCCAGATATGTGCAACTGTGTATGGTCAGCCTGACACACCTCACCACACACCAGGCTCTGTGATAGATGGTGGGATGACTCAGGTCTGGGCCAGAGGTCAGGAACGAGGATGTGACATATTCCCATCCCTGGGCCCCTCCAGGGGTGAGCTTCCCGAGCAGACCACGGCGGCTGCTGGTGGGGGAGCTGCTGTGCCAACCTGCACCAGGGTCAGAAGATGACCAGCGAGGTGCCTGGGTATGGTCAAGGTGAAGTTTGCCTTCTCATCTGCCTTTTATTTATTTCATTCTTTTATGCAGTCACTTTTCTTTCTTTCTTTCTTTCTTTCTTTCTTTCTTTCTTTCTTTCTTTCTTTCTTTCTTTCTTTCTTTCTTTTTCTCTCTCTCTCTCTCTTTTTCTTTCTTTCTTTCTTTCTTCTTTCTTTTCTTTCCTTCTTTCCTTCCTTCCTTCCTTCCTTCCTTCCTTCCTTCCTTCCTTTCTTTCTTTCTTTTTTTTAGGAAGATTAGCCCTGAGCTAACATCCATGGCCAATCCTCCTCTTTTTTTTGCTAAGGAAGCTTGGCCCTGAACTAACTGCATGCCCATCCCCCTCTACTTTATATGTGGGATGCCTGCAAGAGCATGGCTTGATGAGTGGTGCCACATCTGCACCTGAGATCCAAACCAGTGAACCCCAGGCCGCTGAAGCAGAGTGTGCAAACTTTGCTGCGCCACCGGGCCAGCCCCTTCTTCTGCCTTTTAAATGTTATTCTTTCCAGTTACTGCCCCTAACAAGGGGTATCCCATGGATGGGCCAGCTAGAGTGAACCCTGCCCAGCACTCTGTTCTCTGCATTGACCAACTCTCTCCCCTCTGCCCTGACTCATGTCCACATGGTCAGAACAGAAGCTGCCATGTTTGCACAATGTGGCACTGCCTCTAATGGTCACATTTGATGGGGCCAGATGTAGAACTTGACCCAAGGCAGGATCAAGTGGAGAAAGAACTTATTCTCTCCAAGTGTTGCAGTAACAGGTACAACTTGGAAGATGTGGGCCCTCCCCTTCTGCCATGTAGTCTGGGAAAGGAGGAAGTTGATAGTGAGAAAAAAGTCAAGTCATCCTGAACTTTAACTCCATCTCCAGTACTTACTAGTCGTGTGCATTTGGACAAATTACTTAACCTCTCTGAGCTTGAGAAAGAAGAATACCAATACCTATCACACAGGGTTGCTGAGAGGCTTAAAATGAGATGATGCATATCAGGGGCCAAACACCGGGAGGTGATCGATAAATGGTGATCCTCCTTCCTTCGTCCTTCCTTAGCTTCCAAGATGCAGCAAGATCAGGGGCAGCCAGGGTGATGGGGTCCTAATCCACTGTCTACACACAAGCAGGGAGCTTAATTGATCCCAAATATAGGCCTTGCTAGCTCACAAAGGATTATTTTTTTTACCATGTGAACATATTTATATGAAGGTTTTCACACGAGTGTGGAAACACATTGAGGAACAGGCAGGTGAATACAATGAGAGTTAAAGACTCGCGGTAGCTGCTTGTGACACACAAGATCTACGACAGTCGGTAGGGCCCATGCCCGGGATAATTGATGGGATAATGTGAGCACTAGTGCCTCGCTGGTCAGTGAGGACCCCTGTGGACAGGATCAGGAAGGACTTGTGTTACTTCTGCCAGAGTGGGTTGTACTGTTACTAGACTGGTTTGTCTGTAACCACTGGAGGAGAGCTGTTGTCTCTCAGCTCCTCTGATACCCTGAAAGCAAGAGAACTTACTAGAATGTGCTGGAGAAGAGAGGCCATGCAAAGTCCCATGAACAGAGACAGCAGTGCCAACATGCTGGGAAGAAAGAGGTCTGAGGGCAGCTGTCAGCAGTGCAAGTAACGTGAGGGCAGGCGAAGAGGTGGTACCACCCACAGATGGAGCAGGCAGATATTGTAATGATGCACAGATGTACATATTGTTAACCAGTACAGATTTTGCTCCTAGGGCTTGGTCTAGCACTACGTGTTTTATTTGCATAGTCTAATTTAATCCTCAAACAGTCCTCTGGAGCAGGTACCACTTTATTTAGAGATGAGAAAACTAATGTTCAGGGAGGTAGACTTGTTCAAGCTCACACTGCCGCTAAGTGGTGAGGCCAAGGCCCTAACCCAGGTCTCTATGAGTCCAGAGTCCTTGAGTCACCATTTCTGCACTGCTTCTAATCTTGAAGCTGAAAAAGCCTTAGGAATCAGCCCTCTGGGACTCGATATGTGGTCGGGGGACTAGTAGTATGGGCATCAGCTGGCAGCTTGTTAGACGAATAGAATCTCCAGCAGGCCCCAGACCTGCTGAATGAGATTCTGTATTTCAACAAGAGCCCTGGTGTTTTGTATGTACCTTCACGTTTGAGAAGCCCTCTCCGGATGAGACCACTATTTCTCATGTTTTTCTCCAGTCACTAGGGCTCCAGGATGTTAACAGGAATGAAAAGTTTTCATGATCAAATGAGTTTAGGAGAAAGTGAGTTGAATGAAGCCAAACTGGCCTCTCTGTTACTGGCCGTGTGGCTGCCTTGACCAGGAGGATGTGTAGATTAGGATGTGCTCCAGGGGGTTGAGGGAAAGGGTTTACAGAATCCCCCAAACTTATTGGAACTTTGAGACCTGTTTTTTTTGAGAAGCAGTTTGCAAAACTGGTATGCCAAATAATTCACTTTTAAGAATGACTGATTTAGACCAACTGCCTTAGAGCACAGCTGTGTAAATGAGGCTGAGGAAGTCATCGATTTGCCCAAGGTGGCAGTCAGCTGGAACTGCAGGTGGCAGGCTTGCAATCTTTGCAAAGCACGCTCTTTCTGAGGTACTGGGCTGGGAAGCCCAAGGATTTAACTCCAATCATGACCATTTGCTGCCTCTGCTCTTTTTTCCAGCTATGAGGAAGGAACTGTGCTCTGTGATCATGCCGGACAGAAGGAGGACAGAGTCAAATGGGCTAACATGTGTCTGTGCTCCTCTTGAGAGGCAAACCACAGGCCCAAATCACAGCACTAACAAGTGGCAAAGCAAAGGAAGGAATGCAGGTGCAGCTGGTTCCAGCGCTCAGGGCTCCCTCCTTCCCTGGATGCGGAGAATATTCTAGCCTTCCTCGCCAAAACAGGCAGAGCAGAGCCAAGAGATTTTGCAAAGACTGAGTCATGAAGAAGGAGCCAGGCCTCCCCTGGATGAGCCTTGGAAAGCCCAACCACAGGGTCACAAAAAACAGTGAGTCAAAACCCAACCCTTGGGGGGCTGGCCCCGTGGCCGAGTGGTTAAGCTCGCGCGCTCCGCTGCAGGCGGCCCAGTGTTTCGTCGGTTCGAATCCTGGGCGCGGACATGGCACTGCTCGTCAGACCACGCTGAGGCAGCGTCCCACATGCCACAACTAGAGGAACCCACAACGAAGAATACACAACTATGTACCGGGGGGCTTTGGGGAGAAAAAGGAAAAAAATAAAAAATCTTTAAAAAAAAAAAAAAAAAAACCCAACCCTTGGGAGGAAAAAAGGGCAGTGTGTGTGTGTGTCGGGGGTGGTGGTCAGGAGAGCTCTTCTAGCACCTAGAAGGCAGCAGAGGTTGAGGAGGTGCCTACCACCTGGTCGAGGTGCTTAGATGCTAAGAGACTTGTCTGGAACTCAAGGAGGTAAATTCTTTAGCTTCTGCCAGAGGTTGAGTGGCTGCACAGGGCAAGCCTGTTTCCTTCTTTCAGAGCAGGTCCTGCATGTGAGCATCTCAGGGCTCAGTGAGAAAGAGTAAGGTCATGGAGGCAACCCTGTAATCAGCCCAAAAATGGGTTCATCTCTTCTGGGTGCTTCTCCCTGACTTCTCTCTGGACCTTCTCCTGGTTTCTCTTATTTGGACATTCAGGACTCTTCAGTGTGATCCTTTGAACTCAGACCTTATAGTGACAGAGTGAATGTGTCATTACATCGAGTCACAGTTGCTGGAGAGAGCTTTGTCGGAGGAAGTAGGAAAGGAAACAGAGAACGCGCGCTACTGAGGGCCCAGCACTGAGGGTGGCACTGTGCACGTGTTATCTCATCTCATCCTCCTAACCGTCCCGCGAGGCAAGCACTCTTTTTCTCCTCATTTTACAGGTGAGGAAACAGAGGCACAGAGAGGTTAAGCAGTCTGCCTGAGGTCACCAAGTGAGAGAACTGAGAACTGTGAACCCACAGCTTTTGGAGTCTTATACCTCTAGGCGGGAGAATTTTCAGTCTGGGACATGACTGAGGGAGTGGAAATAAAGCAGAGGTTAGCAGTGTCCTTATTCCCACGAGGACAGGCCAGGAGCTCTAGCCCTGCCACATTCAGGCCCCTGGGACCCACAGCACTGCAGCAGAACCAGAGAAGGTGAGACACTCTGACCACATCCCACAAGGATTAAATCTGAATCTCCAGGTGCAGCCCAGGAATCAGCTTGTTAGAGCCTCTCTGGTGATTCCAATGCACAGTCAAGGTTGAGAAGCAACCTCCCCGCTGTATAGATGGGGACACTGAGCCCAGGGAGGGGAAGTAGATTTCCCCAGGCTGTGCAACCCATACCACCACTAAGGACTCCATCCAGGGTCTTCTAATTCTCCATCAGCCAGGACTCACTTGCAGGACCACCTCTCCCACTGACTAGCTGTGTAGCCTTGAGTGGGTCATTTAACTTCACGATGAAAGACTTTATTTAAACTCTTAAGATGGCACAAGTGCTCAAGAAACACCAGTGTTCTCCCTGCCCAGCCCCCACCTCAAATTCAGCCCGCTATCTACTGTATAACAATGGACAGAGAAAATTGTGAGCAAGGATGGAATTGAGAATCTGACTGTTCTTGAGCCTTAAGGACAGGACTTGGAGTACCCCAGAAGTGTTGCCTGCCCAGAGGAGTCCTGGGGAAGGACCCAGATGCCAACCAATGACCTGTGAGAGGTGACTGGGGGAGGGGGTGGGAAGGAGGCACAGGGATGAGATTGCTGCTGCGGAGCTGGAAAGGCAGCCCAGAGTGGGTCAATCCCGTCCTACCAGGAAATGCAGGTAGTGCCACCAGGTGGAGAGTGATGCTTTGTCTTAAGAGCCCTGGCAAGGCGCTCTTCAGATAGCGACAGCTGAAAGGCAAGTGAGGGCATGTGCTCCCCCACCCGCACACGCCTGTGCTGTATAAATAAACGATCGATTACAACTCTAATATAAATATCCCACACTGTTAACAGTGTTTATTTCCAGCACAGTGGAATGATGGTGAACTTTCACTTTCCTGGTCGTCTGTTTCTTTGATATTTAGCTTTTTCATAACAACCATTGCACTACTTTTGTCATAAAAAATAATGAATTTTTAAATGCTGATATAAATATTTGCAGAACACCAGGTACCTATGCTTTCAAATGGCCTTTCAGAGAAAGTCAGTCATTTGGAGAAAGATTTTCAAAGTATTGCGACACAGGTGCAATTTGGTGCCCTCTCCCTTGTCTTAGCTGTTTTAAATGACAGCTTCCTCAGTCCTGGGGCTGCCCTTCACACTCCCAATGGAAGCATTTTAGGCCTACTCAGCTCTTCTGTTCTTACTATTACTCTGCCATCAAAAAGAAAAAGAAAAAGAAAAAACCCTGCCTTTCTCCCCCGCCATGGCCAGGTGCTCTGTCTCTACAGTCACATCGGAGACACACATCTTTCATGCCTCGTTCCTCAACAGCAAGAACACACCTGCCTCCAGCTTGTAGGATTAATTACCCCCTAACAAATAATAACTCCCAGTGCAGGAGGAGTAGAGGAAAGAGGCTCTAAAAATGTGATTGTGCAAGAGAAACCTTGCTGTTTTGTACCAGAAAGTGGCCGCAAGCATGGCTGCCCCCGGGTGTGACGTACTGAGGAGACAGCAATGGGGAGCACTTCAAAATGAGAAACTTTCTGGAAAGTACAGCAAAGGTGGCCCAGGTATGCAGGGTTCAGCTTCTGGGGCAGTCTCCCAGCTTCTTGGTGGTGCCCTCCGGATCCTGCTACTTTGCCCTGCCTGACGCACCCAGGAGTGGAAATGCTGAGCAGAACACCATGGAACTACAACACGTTAGTGGAGGGGCAATCGTGGGGACACTCCGCCAGCTGTCCATTTGGTGAGCATATGCCCCAGACGCCAGAAGACGTGTGTCTGCCTGACTCATGAGTGAGTGTGAGTCTAGTGCTCAAAGTACACATTTTCCACACAACATGGTCCCTAAATGCAAGACAGCCACCTTTGTTGCATTTGTTCACCTAAAGTCACAGCATCTGTTCTCATGCTGATGGCAACACCAGCTGGTGGGACTAAATGAGAGAGTTTGTCAGAGTCTCCAACATGGTACCTTCTGGAAGGGGAGACAAGGTGATTTTGATCATGGACAATCTTTCCTCATGTGCTGACTTTAGAGAATAACTCCATATAAGATGTGACTCCCCATAAGTGTAGGATCCTAGCTCCTGCTTCATTTGCTGCCAATATTCCTTTGTTCTCCTTCCATGCAGCTCCAGACCCTTGTCCCCAGGTTTTGATGCCACCCCCAGGCCTTTGCCTGGGATGGAAAGTCACCTGCTCCATCACAGGGGATACCCGGAACATCTGGGTTGGATCACAGGCCAGCAGAATTTGCGGAGGTTCATCTCATCCCATAACAACCAAAAGGACTTGAGAGCTTGATATTTAATGGAAAAGCCATCACCATTCTCATGGAACTCAGCTGAAAGGATGTATGCTCATGGGTGCCAGGCCCTTTATAGTCACAAGAATCTGAACTATGAAGACACTGGATGGGGCACAAGGCCCTGGGCTCGGACACAGATGAAGTGTTTCTCTGGAAGGGAATCTTGGCCTCTTGCAGACCTGGGAAGTGCCAGGGCTTAGCTCCTGAGTGAAGATCGCTGGTGCTGACAGCTGGGAGTCAGGGCTCTGGGGCCACTCATTGTGCAGGAGCCAGTGGTCCTGGTGCAGGAGGAGCCCTTCCAAAGGTGGGGGCGTTGGATCCTACAGACACAGGCTGGCCCCTCTGGGGGCTCCTGTGGTGTCAGAGCCATTTCCCAAGCACCTGCCACGGTTATCAGCTCAGCCTGAGTGCTTCTGGAGTGGTGGAGAGAGGGCGGAGGGAGAGAAGCAGCCATGGGCTTCCTCCCAGGCAGCTCAGCAGCCTGGAGGAATCAAGGGACACTGTGCATTCCGTCTGGAGTTGTCTCCAGCCTGCTCTGGTTTGGAACACACACGTGGGGTCCGGAAGGCTGAGTTTCCAATCCCACTCCCACTAGGTACCAGTCGAGTGCTGTGGACAAGTCTCTTGACTCTTCTGAGCCTCAGCCTTCTCACCTGTAAAGTGGGGATAAGAAGACTATCCTCGCAAGGTTGTTACAGGGCTATATGAGAAAAGGGAGAAAGGGACAAAGGTGTGTCGTAGAGCATGAGTCTGCTAGGACACATGGGTCACATGGTGGTGGGGACAGGGAAGGACAGGTGGGGCTCCTAGACAATGAAAAAGTTCTTGCATCCTCAATGACATCTTCCGTTTGTTTCGTTTCTGATGAAGGCTTTGAGGAAAGGAGAGGAGCTCCCTGGGAGGAGAGGAAGGGGCCTGGAACACAGGGTGGGGAGGGGAGGAGACCAGGATGAACAAGGACCCCTCCTTCTGGGTAGCCACAGGGTCTGCCTTCATATTTTTAATGTCCCACCTATCAGGTAAAGACTCCTATTAATGAAAACAACCTGTTTCTCTATTTGCAAAATGAAGAGATTGGACGGGCTGAACTTCAAGCTCCGTCCAAGTGCAATCTGGCATCTCTAGATACCCTGAGCCTAAAAAGCCACCCCACACGTGCACACGCACACACACACATGCATACACAGTCGCTCACACTGACACACACATTTGTTCCTAGGGTTCTAGTCAGAATAAGTTGATGTTAGGAGATAGCCAGGGGTTTGTGTTCCAGGCTCAGGCACGTCTTAGCTGCTGCTGTTAGGCCTTCCCCAGGGCGACAGAAGGACACAGACACAGGGCCACCCTCTGGTCTGATCTCTCTGCCTTATGCCAGTGGTGAGGTGGATTGTTGGGCCAAGGAGAATGCAAGAAAGAAGAGGAGGATGGGGATCCGCCCTGGGGTAGGCCAGGAGGCAGGGGTGTAGGGCCTTGGCTTTACCACACCCCTAGAAGCGCCCTAGAGAGGGCAAAACACGGGGCTCAGCTGGGAAGGCCCTAGAAGACCAGTCAGTGCCTGGGTCAAGACTTTATGCTTGGGTAAACCACGGGGACCGGGGAGTGATATTTACAATCATCTTTCCATTGCTTTCCTGACCCCAGACCAAGCAGGTGGCTCCTGAGAGCAGCAACATTCAATCATTAAGCGATTCTCGCATTCACCTAACAACCGTTTCTGAAGCAGACCTATACCCCGCTCTGGGGGGGGGGGGGGGTGGCTCAGAGCTTATATCCCCCGGTGTTTCCTGCTCTGCAGATTTCCCAACAGGACGAAGGAGGCCTTCTGGAATCTGAGCATGGTGTGGGTAGGCCTCAGCGTAGCAAAATCCAGTGGAGAACAGTTTGCAGCCTCTGGGTTTTGAGCCTCCTCCCAAACCTTGCAGTGGAGAAGTTCTCCTTTGCCTCATGCCCCCACTCTGTGTCTCCACCATGTGCCTCTCAAGCTGGTGCCAGGCTGGATCAGAGTGCCCCAGCCTCGTGTGTCACCCACACACCCCAGCAGCCAAACCACAACTCTGACCTAGACGGATGCTTCAACACAGGTGTTAGCAGACCCGCTGGAGGGACACAAAGGAAGTGATTAATTATGGTTTGGGGAATCGAGGAAAGCTTCATGAAGGAGGGAAGAGATGAACTAGGCCTGAGAGATGGCTAGAATATTGACAGAAGGCTGAAGGAATGTTGTCAGCAAAGGCTTGGAGGCAAGAACAAAGGAAGGCTGAAGACATTTTCATAATTACCCCAAATGGCTCCCTGACTCAGAGCCAATCACTTTCCTGTACACAGTTCAAGGGATGTGAGTTTTGTTTTTGTTTTTTTTCGTAAAGATTGGCACCTGAACTAACAACTCTCGCCAATCTTCTTCTTTTTTTCTGCTTTTTCTCCCAAATCCCCCCAGTACATAGTTGTATATTTTAGTTGTGGGTCCTACTAGTTGTGGCATGTGGGACGTTGCCTCAGCGTGGCCGGAAGAGCAGTGCTATGTCTGCGCCCAGGATCCGAACCAGCAAAATCCTAGGCCGCTGAAGCGGAGTGCACGAACTTAACCACTTGGCCACGGGGCTGGCCCCGGACTTGAGTTTTGGAATTCAAAATATCTGGCCGTGTACTAGACATGGGACCTTAGGTAAATCACTTAACCCCTCTGAGCTTCCGTTTTCTCATGTGTAAAGTGAGGATCTTACTACCTACAGTATCCATCTCACAGGGCTGTCTGAGCTTTGAATACATTATCATGTAAAGGAACTCACCAGTGCCTACTTAGCACATGGTAGGCAGCACACACTGTGTCTCCCCCTGCTCCTTTTCCTTCCTTCTTTTGGCCTCTATTTCACCCTCCCTAAAACGACAAGAAGCGACTCTGCCCCTAGCCCAAGGCCATTCTCAGGAGGCTGGTGGATCCCTGAGATACCCCACTTCCTCAGGAGGCTGGTGGATCCCTGAGATACCCTACTTCCTCAGAAGCAGACAGCACAGAGGGGGAAGCAGGCCATGTGCTAGGTTGCCATCAACTGGACACGTGCCTTTCCCAGTGGAAGGTGACTTTGGACTCTGTCAGGAGGGAAAGCTTTGGTGGAGAGCTAAGGACAGAGCTGAGAACCAACAGGGAGAAGGAGGGCGGCGGGAGGGACAAGTTGTTTTTCATTTGCAGGACTTTCAGCTCCAGCCAAATAGCATCTTTAAATACTATTGACATGACAAAGCCGCTTCTTGGCTTAGGCTTGAATTTTCCCTGTTCTTTTTTTAAATCCAAAATTGAAGAATGTATCTCCTTTAGAACTGTGCCTGTCAGCCCAGTCCTTTCTGCCCATGAGGGTCCACCTCCAAGTAGCCCAGTTTGCCAAGGTCAAGAGGTGATTACCTTTGGCTCCAGCCATGCACACTTGGGGGGAGGAAATTGAATGCTGCAGAAGGCCAGGCATGGGGGTTTCTTCTGGTGGAAAGTGAGCCTCTAGACACCCTTCCCAGTTTCCCTCTTAAACTCCTGTTCTCCTTCACAATCCTGTGTGTGTGCGCACACGTGCCTGTGTGCTGTGTGTCTGCTGTAGGACCACTATCTTAACAGGGAAGCATTTCCACATCTGTCTGCAGCTAGGACTGCAAGAATCAAGTGAAATGGACAAATTAGGCAATTATTCCAGTTGTTCAGGTTTTAAAATATTTCCGCCTAAAATAACCAGATAATTGAGGTTGAAGTGGGTGGTCCATTCTGCTTGAATCACCCATAAATTACCTCAATTTTCCCGTTCACTTTGTGTGTATAAGACTTAGCGTTAGTATCATCCAGATCAAAGAACACAGATATTAAATAAAGCACGTAATAAAAGACGGAGGTTCCAGCCCAGTCTCTCCACAGGTGGCATGTTTAGTCATTTATTCAACAAATACTTTTCAAGCAACAAATATTTATTGTGCCAGACACCGTGCTAGGTGTTGGGGATACAACCACGAGTAAGCAAACATGGTCCTTGCCCAGATGGAGCGTATATTTTGGTAAGGGAAAAAGACAAAAATAGGTAAAGGAATAAATATAATGATTGGAAATTGTAGTAAAGATCAGAATGAGTCAAAACTATTTCTATGCTTATTGTAAGCAATTTTTGGTCACTGTCCACAAGAATAATTAACTCCAGTGTGTGATGGCAGACTGCCTGTGATCACACCTGCTTACTGGTCTCATGACGGCCGCTAGCCCCTCCCAGGTCAATGGGTCTCCTCAAGACTATACTAAATTAACAGGTTTGCAGGGAAAACCATCGACCCTGGCTTGAGCGGTGGTGAGCTGATGGCCTCTAACGACTGAATGACCTTGAGAAGTCACTTTAGTCTCCTTTTTCTAATCTACAAAATGGGCATCATACCTACCCTACCAAACCACAGGGTTCTTGTGAGGATCAAGGAGATGGTGGTGGAAGTGCTCTGCAAACTGTAAAACTCTAGATAAAGGAAATGGTGTTGATAAACTTTCTCCACGAAGAAGCTTAGTCAATCTGAGAGGGAAGGGAAGGGCAGGGGTAAGGAGCGGAGGGGAAGAGAACGGAGGGGAAGAGTGGTAAGGATTGCACTGCCATTGTCATATTTAACATCCACAACAGGCCCATGAGACAGTATCATCCTCATCTACAGATGAGGAAACTGAGGCATGGAGAGGTTAAGGAAGCCACACTACTAATCCGTGGGGAGCTGGGGTTTGATCTGTCCTCTCCAAAGCTCACCTCTACCATAAAGCCATAGCTAGAGCGGTGGAGACAAGACACCAACCTCCCTTGGTTTTGAACTTGACACTGAGTCCCAAATTGGGCCTGCCCTGGAAATGCCACGGGTGATTCTTTTTAAAAGAAGAATGTGACAAGACCACACAACTTCAAGGAATCAAGGAGATTATTGGCCAACCTCTGTTTATGGATGAAAGAAACAAAGGCTCTATAAAGTGTAGGTGACTTGCCCAAAGCCACATAAGTCATTAGTGACAGCAACAGAGAAAAGAAAAAAGGAAGGATGGATTTATTAATGTTTTTCAAACTGTTGGTGCTACTTACTGGCGGGTCATTAATTTCGTTAGTGGGTCACAGCCAGGAGTTTTAAAAAATGAAACAAAATAGGATAGAAAATAGAGTGCATTGTAGCTAGTAAAGGGAAGTCATGCTTCACAGTACTTTTTGGTTCCATGTTTGTGCTCCTGTGTGTGCAAAGAGCCTGAATGTAAAATGACTATGTGTCGTAGTCAAAAGCCTCTGAAGGTCACCAGACAGGAGAGTGAGCCTGGAGGAGGAAGAGACTCGCGGGACTACAGGAAGTTTGAGCAAAATCCAAGATTTTCTCCTCCGATGCAAGCAAAACAGCTCTAAAATAACCACAGGACCTATTTTTAGCATATGCCAAAATTACCTTTCCTTTGGTCTCTGGCATTGACCAGGAGGCCTCCTCCACAGCACGCACTGCTCCTGGGGAGCTGACAGGGGCCCAGGAAAGCCGTCATGCAGGAAGGAGGCCAGAGGCCAGCCTCTTTTATAAACTCCATGGCTGTTTCCCTTTCCTCACTTCCTCTGCCTGCCTTGGGGTTAGAGCAGGTCCTTGGAAACAGGGGACAGCATCCTTCACAACAGGATGTAGCAGGGACCACACACTGCTCTCTGAGTCAGACCACCAGTGAGCGAGGCTCTGGCCCCACTTAGTCACTGCAGGATAACTTAACCCTTCAGCGAACAGGAACAGATGCAGCTGAGGGCCTAGAGGGAGGATATAGGGGACCTTTCCAACCTGTGGCCCTGGGGACAGGCCTTCCACAGCCTCAGAACCCAAGTTCCTGCGCCTGGAGCCCACCCAAAGCTTGGAGTCAGGGAGTAGACAGCATTTTAAGGATTCTTCCTTCTGAGCATTGTCAGGTGTGTGTGTATGGTTGGGGGGAGGTGTGGGTGCAGAAAAAACTAGAATCACCAGTAAACTTATGAGGAAGCACCTGGAACCTCATCCCTGGACCATGGGAGGGGTTGAGGCAGGCCCCCACTGCTAGTTAGCAGAAGCAACAACCTCTATCTTTTAATATATGTGGGGATCAGTATGCATTTGGGTCTGAGGAGTGGAAGTAGAGAGAGGATAAAACTGTTCACGACACCAAGGAAAACTTTCAACCCTGATAACAGATTATAACTAAAGAGCCAACCAAGTGAGAATAGAAAAAATAAAAATTTTGCTGAGTTATATAAAAGGAACACTACAGTCAATTTCAGGACCTGTTCAACATTTAGGTCTAATTTCCATATAGCTCAATAATGATCATGCTTATCATTCAATCGTATGTAACATTGACTTTGCTGTAAGTTTGTTGATTACATTAAGTTCTGCTCATCGGTGATCGACCTTCGTTGAGTACTGCTCCTGATACAGAGCTGCTGTGCTCATAACTTAAAACATCCCTAAGGAGGAACCACTTCCAGGCACTGCCCAATGACAAGCCTCCTTGGAGAGCAGTGTCTGGTCAGGGAAACTGGCCAGCGAGAGGGGAAGCCAAATGCCTGAGTCTGCTGACTCCCAGCCCCTAATCTGCAAGGCAGGCTGTTCACAGTCCCCCTCTCTACATCCTAGATTCTGGTGGGAAGGGTCCTAGGAAAGGGATTCCTGGGAGAGAGACTCAGGGAGGCCCTGAAGCATGGCCAAGCCTGCCTTGCAGCTGGAAGATGCACAAGGAGCCATCTTAAAAGGCCACCGTATCCAATGAGTGAAACACACCTGGCTTCTAATCCCAGATCTTCTCCTTAAAAACTGTGTTAACCTTGGCCAAGTCAGCTGTTCCAAACTTCGCTTTTCTCATCTCTAAAAAGGAAATGATAATACCGGTCTACAAGACTGTGAGGATTAAATTAGAACAGTGAGCAAAACCTCCTAGCCCAGGGCTGGCAGATTAAACCCAACACTGAGGCTCTCCCTCTTTGTAGGGTTGCCCATTGATTGAGAGTTGACCCTCAGAGCAGGGAGGACCAACTTTTTGTTACCCTGGCTTCTCAATGTTCAGGGTGGTCTCCTGGCAGCCAGCAGTCCTAACTGGATGAGGTCTAAGACTTCTTTTCCTTCCAGCATGGCTTAGGGGAGCTCTCAGGCCCCAGCAGGCAGAGACTTGCTGCCATGGCTCCAAAGCAATTGTGGCTTGGAAAGAATTTCTGGCATGTGTCATGTCGTCCCCCACAAGCCATGATCTGTGGTGTGTTGGAGAAGTGCTTTGTTCTGGGGCCAAGAGGTCAGTTTGTGGGAGGATCACACGTAAGTCTACGTGGTGGGCAACTCCCCTCATCCCTTGCTCCCCTGCTCCCTGTCCTCAGCACCATCTGCTCCAGATCACCAATCCAGCCAGGAAGACTGGGTGGCTTGTCCCTGAGCTCAGAGAGGCTGCTAATGGGCTGTGGCTGGGGGGCAAGCCGGGGCCTGGTGAGGAGGGGCCATGGGGTGGTCTGCCCACCTGGGGACCAGTACGGCCAGGAGCTGGTTTGGGAAAGGGTGGTGGGAAAAGCTGAAGAACCAGCTCTTCTCAGCTCAGTCATCCAGTTGCACTGGGACCCTGTTCAAGACATGTCCTTTCCTTGGCTCTAGTCTCCTTATTGGTGAACTGAAGGTGTTGGACAAACAATCTCTAAGGCCCCCTCTAACTTTACTATTTTTTGTCTATAAACTCCTCTAAGGCCCACTGTTCCGTAAACTGGAGCCACAGTTCAGCGTGTTGAAGTGGATGGGATGGGTACCGGATGGGGAAGCAGGTAGAGAGGCAAGAAGTAAACACAGAGGGTTTGATTTTCCCAGTTGGAAGACTGGTACGTATGATGTAATTTTCTTTATTTTTCTGTGATTGGATTTGTTTTCTATCTCAAGACCCCATTCTGGCTGATGCAGAATAACTAGTGTAGTTACATCCGGGTAAATCTGTCACTTAAGTCATTTTCTCAATCATTTCACACTTGACTCTATTAAATTCAGGATTTTATTCTCATCCCATCCCCAGAGTTGATGCTAAGTGCAGGATCTGCCACATGCATGGAGAGAAGGAGGCTACATTTCTGCTCAATCTGCCCCAAGTCGTCCTTTGACATGTAATGTGTCCCTATCTGGTCCTCAGATGTGCCCCGCACCAAGCTGGTGCACACACCTCATCCTACTCCTGGCCAGATGCTCCACACTGCCACATCCTCTCTGCACCATGCCCTCATTCCTGCCAAAGCCCTGTTTGCAGACCTGTAGCTTCCTCATGGTCACTGTCTCTAGGTGCATTTCCACTCTCTCTGGAAGAGCCATGGGAGAGCTGTGTGTGTGAGGGTGGGGTGTGGGGGGAGGGATGGGGTGCAGGCAGAGGTGGTCTATGCCTTGACATGCCACACTACCACTTCTGCTCTGTAGCTCTACAGCACACCATGGTGGCCAAGAGGACTCCCCAAGGATCACCATCTCCCTGGGCTTCCCAGAGAAGTGAGGCACGAGTGCTTACCATGCCCATCCTTAAGGGAGTGGTCTATTGTCTCCCTACCCCAGGACCCAGGAGGCAACTGGGCCCAGGGCTTCATAAAGCCCCAGAGCTGCATCTCACTCTCCAAACTCTCTTCCTCTTCTCCAGCTTAATCCGAGGATGGAGTGTTGGTCTGAGGATGGAGTGTAGGTATGGGGAAGAGTGTTAAAAAAAAAAAAAGATTTTACACATTTTATATCATATCTTCTTTTCATCTTTCCTGTCTCACACCTGGATTGAGGTCCTGGGCCTCAAAAGCCAAGCACTTGATGTCTTTGCTCTCTAGTTCCTTTGAGATCATGACTCTTTCACTGCCTGAGCAGGAAAGAATCACACAGCCTTAACACTTCACAGACCAAAGTCCCTGGAGACTAAGAGTCAGCCCTGGTCCCAGGCTCCGAAATGCCTTTGACAGTCGTATGGAATTGCTAGTGTCCTAAAAAATATATCAAATAATCAAAAGCCACTAAAGTAAGCACAAGGTACAAACCCTTCACCAGGACTTTCAGGTCTTCCTCCTTATGGCCCATGCAACTTTCTCTTCTTTATCACTCTCTTGATTGTAACTTCATGAGCCTTTGGGAAAATTTCCTTCATCTCTCAGAACCTCAAATTCTTCACCTCTAAAATAGAGTTAATCATTCATTTCTCACTGTGTTATGGTGAGAATTCTAAGAAGTTCTATAAGCAAATAAATTTTAGTAAAATCTTAGCTAGCAGTAAGTTCTAGGCAGGATCTGGCATGCAGCAGCTTTAACAGCCTTACTTCCCTCCTCACTCAGTCTCCAGCCAACTGGAGCACAGCCTTGAATTCATGGCTTAGCTCTACTGCAGTGCCTCCCCCTCCACCCTTACCCAGATAAACTTCATCCAATCTCTATCACTAAGGCTCCTCTAAAGTGCTACCTCCTCCAGCAAACCCCCTGAACAGGATGGTGTTTCCCTGGCCCTTCTCATATGATAACTACTTATGCCCAGGACTCCTCTTCCACTTATGATGTTTTAACCTTATTGGGGGCATGAACTTTGTCCTGTTTTATACACCTTGCCCATAACCATTGAAACCAGCCTGATCCACCCATGGACCACGCCGCTGCTGGCTCACCAACCACTACTCAGTGTTCCAGGCAGCTACCCAGGGCCACTCCCTCCCAACCTGCTTTCACCCTGATTCCATTTCCACCTGACTCTTGGATCTGTGATTCTGACCTCAGCCTTACCTCTGCTCTCCAGCTTGGCTTGAACCTTTGGCTCCAAGCTGTCCCTATTCCTGGCCTTGACCCCAAAGATCCCAATCTCTGCCCTGGTATCATATGGCGCTACTGGCCTGTGTAACCAACACCACAATGAACATTCATAATCGTGTGTGTGGGGGGGAGTGAATATAAATTCCAAAATGGCTGAAATGTGCCCAAGTAACTATGCCAGAGAAATGAGAAACAACCAGAGCCAACATCTCCTGGGTTGTAGTCATCATTTCCTCCCAGCCAGACTGTGATTGCCCACTTGCTGGGAGAAAAGAAGGTAAGAGTTGTACATCTGGCCCTAACAGGCCCAAAATGAGATACTGGCTCAGCAATGGTGAGGGGACTGCCTGTATTTTGGGGAGGCAGAGGTCAGGTGAGTCCTCATACCCATCAGGCCTTGACCAGTCCACAGATCTAAAGATTCATGGATAACTCTGTGAAAACTCTCATAGAGGGTTGGTCACTAGGTGTCTGAGCCAATATCTAGAGTGTGAGATTTGCACAGCCTTGACCCGTCCAGGCTTGGGGAAGACCTGTCTTGGATTCCTGAAGCCATGGGATGTGAAGGGAGAAGAGTGCGCTCTCATCATTTTGAATTTAAAGTGGGTAAGAAAAAAATGGGGGATTCCTCCAAAGCAGGACAGGTCATGGAGAGAGCTGCTCCAGAGCCTCTCTCCATCTACCTTGTGGGGAAGATGCTTCTTCTCTCCTTCAACACATCTTTACTGGGTCCCTCCCTTGAGAGGCAGGTACTGTGCTCGGCCCTGGAAGTATGGTGATGAAGGAGACAGACAAAGACGCTGCCATCTCAGAGCTTGCAAGAGTTACAGACAATGAAAGAAGGACAACAATGGGGCATGATGGATGTTGTCACCTGGAAAGCATATGGGCGTCCAAGAGCACTTGGCAGGGGAGGGGCTGGTTAGAGTGAGGGTTCCTGGGAAGACTTTCTGAGAAAGGTGACTGTTGAGGGGATACTGACGTTTCAAGCCAAGAAAACAGCAGGTATGAATGACCAGTGAGCAGACAGAAGACGTCATTTGCTGGGAACTGAGAGAAGTTGATGACTGGAGCACAGAGGGCAATGGGGTGGAGGAAGATGAGGCTTGAGAGATAGGAGAGTGCCGGGAATAGGTGGACAAGTGCACCTGGTCTGATGGAGTCAACTCCTTAGTTCGCATTTCCTCACTCCCTTCTGGTTTCAAACCCTGAGAGGAGGCTCTGACCTGTTCCATGCCTTCTATAGAATTTAGCAAGGGACATTTCATACAGTAAGTGCTCAATCAATACTTGTGGTGTAGCTGACCAAGGATGGGGTAAATGAAAGGTTAGGAGCTCAGTTCTGCATAGAGACCCTTAGCAAACTAAAGTGTGCATTTCCAACCACATGATCTGTAAGTTTATGGCCCTGCAGTTGCAATTTTATAACTAAAACAAAATACTCGTTAAAAACTAATAGGAATGTGTAAAATCAGCACTGGCAAATCTCAATTGGCAGGCAAGAAAACCTGGCTCCTCGAAGCCCGCCAGGCTCCATGGTCAAAACAGACCTTGGGTAGAGATCCAGGGGTGAAAAGTTATTTGCTTCTGGGAGCAAGAAACTGACTCAAAACCAAAGTAACAGGTTTCAGATCTCTAGGGCAAAATGACAGTACATGCGTCAGATTGTTCCAGATGGCAGCTTCACTTATTTCACAGACGCACTCACTGCAATGGGCATCAGCAGAGGAGCCGATCCTAGCCAGAATTGTTAGGGGAAAAGTGGAGGACAGCAGCCTTCTGCTATGATTGGGCCTCAGCCAGGTGGGAGAAGACCAAGGCTTCCCAGAACCCATCCTGCCTGTCCTTCAGAAGGCCACGGACCTCCCAATTCTTATTCCTTCCAGCCGCCCTCTTTAGCCTGGGTCCCACCATTTAGCTGGCCATGCCTTCTCAATCCACATTTGCCGTTACCTCTATAACACATGGGCCATCTCCAAGCCAAACCCTGCTCCTGTACTAAACACCATCGTCAATTGATTTCTTAGAAATTTAGAAATGCCGAATGCAGAAAATCTTATTTTCTGCTTAAACAACATCCTCCGATATTTTCTCTTCTCACCCCGGATCTCCTCTCCAGACCTTACTTCCCAGCCTTCACGCTCTCCATCCCTCCATTGTTTGATTTAGGAGTTGAATGAGTTTTCTAGAAACACATCATAGAAATAAATTCCTCAGAGGCAATGCAATAAATTACCCGAGATATGCATGAGTGATGGAGCCTTTTGGTAGGAGATGTTAAAGAATGCTGATCGCGGAAAAACAAAATTCAAGAGGCCAAGTTTTACAAAGAGCAATTAGTATTAAATAAGAACATGTCAGAGGCACTGGGGCATTGGAAATTGGCCGCCTCTGCCTTCTTTTGTAAGTTGGGTTTACTAAATGGAACATAATGATATGTAACCAAAATACTGGAAGGCCATTTCTTTGCTAAGGGGACCCAGCCAACAAACACAGTGGAAAAACAGGAGGAATACCTTTAACTCTGGGAGCTTTTTTTATTTTTAAGTCTTCCCTGGGTGTTAGAGGGCCGACCATAGAGCCTTGGAAAGTCCTACCGATGGAAAGATTCATTGGGAAAAGTTCTTTGACTCTCCTGAGCTGGGAGCTGATAAGAATGTCAACTTAAGGAAAGAAAACCGCTAATTCTTTGGTTAAGCATTTTATTTGCCAACCTTCTGTCCCACATTAAGAAAGGGACTTTTTACTTTTAATAAAAATGTGCATTGTCATCTAAATTATTCACTGGTTTGTGCCCTCACGGGGCACCTAAAGAGAAAACTATTTGGGGTTACAGAATGGGAAAAATTAGTCACCAGTGATTCACAGAGACTATAAATATGTGGCTATATTGTTCTCTTATTTATGATCCAGCTGGGATGAGCTGTTTGGGAGGAAGCAGGAAGATACACAAATAGTGCCAAAGGAGCGCAGAGGCCCTGCTCAGGTTTTGAGGAGAGAGCACGCCCCTCAAAACCTCCCCTTCAGAGCCTCTTTCGGCTCAGTAGCCTGTACTGGCTGCATAGCACCAGCCCCTGGAGGGCTGTCCCAGAACTTCTGCTGGGCTAGGCAGAGAGAAGAGGCCAGCAGCAGCCCTCAGTCCTTCCTGAGGCTGTCTGTGATACACAGGGTGGCACAAGGTTAATGCTCGTATCCTGGTGGGTACTGCTGGCTTTGCCATTTCCCAGTATAAGCAGAGAGGAGGGGACCTGTCAGCTGGAAGAGTTCTACTTCCTGTTCCTTAGAATTCCAGAAACTCATACCCTAAATCCTCCTTACACGCAAACAAGCACATGCATGCAGATATACATGTGTACATACGTCATTCATTTATTCATTGACTAAAGTATATTGAGCCTCTGCATCCTGCGTGTGGAGTGCTGGAGAAATGATGGTGTGAAAGACAACCCAGCTCCTGCCCTGGAGGAGCTTTCAGCCCTATGGGGAAGCAGGATATTTGCCCAGTGACTACAGTGGAGACTGATGAGCATACTGACAGAGACGTTCCTCCAACGCAGAAGCACACAGTAGGTGCATCCAATCCTGTTACATGTCAGGAAAGATGTCCAGAGCAAGGAATATTTAAGCTGACTCGTGTGAGGGAAAGCTCAGGTCCAGGCAGGGCGAACTTCGAGGTGCAGAGCAAAGCAGTTTTGGACAGCATGGAAAGGAGGTGAAGGAAGTGTCGCCTCATTAGTGTGAAGCACTAGGGTACGAATCCATCCAGAAATGCTCAGAAAGAGACGGATAATGGTCCCATGTGAGGAGAACAAGGCATCAATGGTAACCTTTCCAGGGTCTCATCATAGTGCTCACTGAAGAAGTGGGGAGCACGTGCCCAGTCTGTGGACTCATAGCCTACCTTCTAGATCTGTTGTTTTCTAGACCTTTTCACTTTGTGATGCTCTTGCTGGCCTCTAGGAGTCCCCATTCAGCACTCATGTGATACCAAAATGGGCCAGAGCAGGAAGACTTGCACCCAGGAGTCCAAGCAGATCTAGATGTTGTCCAGCAGGTGGGGATGAATCCAGAAGGTAAGTCTGAGACCAGGAGATCAATGCAATTGAATTGTTGCATTCATCACAACCAATGGCACTCCCTGAAACTGATTCTTGGGTCCCAAGTCCATACCTCAAGAGGACTGGAGTCAACCTGAACCAGACAGGTAGTGGGTCCAGTTAAGAGTGACACCAGGACTAAGGGCCCCCAAAGCTGAGGCAGAGAACTACTGAATTCAAGTCTTGCTTCTATCGATGAATGTCAGGGGAGCCTCACCTTCAGCTACAGATTGACTTGACTCATCCTGGGACCTTAGAGGACTGTGGAGCAAGGAATAAGGAAGACCATGACACCATGACCTGACACCAGACTCAGTCTTCCTCTTTACCCTAGAGGAGCTCCTAACAGCCAAATCTGGGACAAGCTGAGCAACAAAATAATCAGCATAAATATCCAGAAGAGGGAACAGCTCCTCCATACAGTAGAATTCCAATGAATAAATTTGGAAGGAATGATGGAAATAGACAATCATCTTTAGGCAAATACCACAGTAATAACTATTGCCGGCAAGGACCTTTGATAGATCCTAAAATTAGTGAACATACTATAATAAGAAACATCATTTGCATAGTCTCCTCACAAGATATTTATTAATTACAAGGGGAAAAAATAGCAACTTCGCAGTGGAGAAGCATGGCAGATACCCCTATAAGCAAGTGATCAAAGTTTATATCAGAACTAATGGGACAGCGACATCATGCACCTCTGATGTGATGCACTGAGAAGAGCTCAATATCGTTTCTGTGGTGTTATTGCCAAAAATGCTTACTCTCAATCCAGTCATGGGAAAATATGAGCCAAACTCAACTGAGAGACGGTCTACAGATTAACTGGCCGGCACTCTTAAAAAGTGTTAAGGCCGTGAAAGACTAAGGAACTGTCACAGATTGAAGTGCAGTGTGAGATCCTGAATTGGATCCTGCAACCAGAACAGGACATTGATGGGGCAATTGGTGAAATTTGACTAAGGCATGTAAATTAGTTAATAGTATTGTATCAGTGTCGATTTTCTGGTCTTGATAATAGTACAATGGTTATATAAAATTAGGAAATTGTTACATATGATTATGGGAAGCTGGGTGGAAGACATAAAGGAACTCTACAATTTTGGCAACTTTTTTTGTAAATCTAAAATTATTTCAAGATTCGTTTTTTTTTTTTAAAAAAAGACTTCCATTCTTTAAAAAACAAAAACCTCCCTTAACCCCACATCTCTATCTACTCCTCTGTCTCTTTCCTTCCCTTCTCAGTCAAGTTTCTTGAAAGACTAGTCCACATACATTGTATCTACTTTCTTCCCATTCACTGCTTTTCTCCTTACATTTGGGTCTCTACCCCAATCCCCCACGGAATCTGCATTGGCAAAGACCACCAAGCACTCTGAACTGCTTGATACAATGAGTATAGCTCAGTGACTACTTCTCTCCCCTGACTGCCTGTCTCTCTGGTCATCATTTTTCTGTTTCTCCTCCATCTCTCGGGTCTCAGGTTTTTTGGTATCAGGCATTCCCCAGGATCCTGATTCTGGGCCTCTTCTCTTCTCACTCTACACCCACTTCTCAGAAATTTTCAGCCATCGTCATGATTTTTACCCTACCTCAACACTTATGACTCCATGATCTATATTTCTGATTCAAATCACTCTCACATTCCAGAGACAAGGCTATCAATGGCTTCTCTAGGCCCTTCAGACACAGTATGTTCAATTTCAAACTCATTATCTTTTCCTCCAGACCGGATCCCTCACTTAGCTGACGTACCACCATCCACCCAGTCTCTCAAGCCAGAAACTTGCATCCCTTCCCGTCCCTCACTTTTCACCTCTGACCAGTCCCCAGCGCTTGCTGATTTTATCTCTGGAATACTTCTCCACTCCTCTCATCCTCTGCCACCACCCAAGCCAAGGCTTTCCTCATCTCTGACCAGACTAGAGGAAACAGCCTCCTGCGGTGGTGTTCCTGCACCCGGCTTCACCCCCTAGTGCTTCCTGCACACTGGGCCACAGCCAACCATACTACTGACTTTCTTAAAAGCTTTCACTGGTTCTCAGGATAAAGCTAAAACATCTTGATATGACATTCAAGTTTCTTGAATAATGTCAACCCTGGCGCCCACCTACTTTTCTAGCCCCATCGCCCACTGTTCTTCTCTTAATCTTGATTCCCTGGGGGTATCAAATTGGTCCCCCAACACAACAAGTGGACTGCCCTAAAATAAACTCCCCTAGTCGTTCTATCTTAGCTCTCAGGGTTTTTTCTTCATTACATTTGTCATATCTCTAACAGTTGGGTCTATTATCTGTTCATCCATTTATTATCTGTTTCCTCTACTGAAAGAAAAGATCTATGAAAACAGGAATCCTTTTTTTAAATTGTGTAAAGTATACATAACAAAATTTACCATTTTAACCATTTTTAAATGTACAATTCAATGGCATTAAGTGCATTCACATTTTTGTGCAACCATCATCACTATACATTTCCAGAACTTTTTCACCATCCCAAAAAGAAACTCTGTATCCAATAAATAATAACTTCCCATTATCACCTCCCCCAGCCCCTGGTAACCCCTATTCTACTTTCTGTCTCTATGAATTTGTCTACTCTAGGTACCTCATATAAGTGGAGTCATACAGTATTTGTCCTTTTGTGTCTGGTTTACCTCACTTAGCACATGTTTTCAAGGTTCATCCATGTTGTAGCATGTACCAGAACTTCATTCCTTTTTATGACTGAAAAATATTCCATTGTAAATAAATACCACATTTTGTTTATCCATTCATCTGTTGAAGAACACTTGGGTTGTTTCCTCCTTTTGGCTGTTGTGAATACTGCTGCTATAACCATTGTGTGCAAATGAAAACAGGAATCTTGTACATCCTTGCCTATATTATTGCCATTCCCCCTTTCCTTGTTCTTGGAGAAACTCTTTTTATGGTAAGCACACATTTCACCTTCCCCAGGAAGCCTTTCCTAACAACCCCAACCACACACACAGATACACACACATACACACACACACAGAGTTAATCACTCTCTTCCCAGTGCTACCATTGTGATCCATATGGTTTAGGAAAAGGTTTTCATTGCATCTACACACTATGTTGTAGTTTATTTGGTTGTATGCCTGTCTCCTCTGCTATGCTATGAGTCTCATGGGGACAAGAATGCTGTCCCAGTCATCTCTGTGGCCCCCAAGTGTAGAACGGTGCCTGAGACAGAGTAGATACTTAGTTTTGATGAATGAATGAATGAAAGAATGAATGAATCTCTTGCATCTTCCATAGTCTTTGTTATATATCCAAGCACGTTAGTTAACACTTTGACTACCCTTTCCTCAGTTGTTTTAATCACCATAGAACTTCTTAACAGAAAAGCAAAAGGGAGAAAGTTTACAGGCCCAGTTCAGAAGGATATCCAGAGAGGAGCCGTGACTACACGCCCAGGGAACTCAGACAGTCTCTGTTTATACCTGTTATCCCAGCATCAATTTTAATAGTGTCCCATTTCACTTTGAAATTGTTGTAGTTTGGATAATAAATTATACAGCTGCCCCATAGGGAGGACAAAATTAAGTTTTATTGACCCACTGGCTGGGAAATAACACCCTCAACCAGGGGGTGGCAGGGCCTGCCCCTTCGGCCTTACCATGTCAGTGATCTCCTCCAGATTGTCACCTGCCAGTAGCTGCCTCTGTTTACTTGAGAAGTTTTTGCAAGGCACCAAGAGCTACTCTGGCCAACTGCACACCAGGCCAATAACACCAGAGAATCAACATCTCCCAGGAGCAGCCTTCCGCCAGTGACAGGAGAGGACTGTGTATAATAGCCCAGCATCCTCAGCCCTAGGATGGCATGGACCCTACACCATTTCCCAGAGTTTTCCAGTAAGATTATGCTCCAGTTGCCCGCAGTAGGGTTGCTTCATAGCACACCCTTTACTGGCTGCCCCCAGGCCTGTCCCACTTCCTCATTCCCCTCTGGGTGTTTCCTGCTCTTGCCCGGTAAACTGCTTGCCCTTGAATCTTTGCCCCAGGCTTGGTTTCTGGGGGAACCCAAACTGAGACATTAAAGCTACCTTTTTTCCTCCCTAGGGCCTAGGGAGCCCTATTATTATTAACTTCCTTTGCACCCCTTTCCATGTACCCCACTCTAAGCCAGCCCTGTCCCCACAAGTCTCAGCGCTTCACCTGCCTGCACAGTTCTCCTGGCCAGGGCCCTCCCTTCATCCTTGGCTGAGTCAGTGCAGGACCGAGTAACCAGCAGGTTGGGGTGGACCTGCGTCTGGGTGGCTGAGACCTGCTGTTGGTCATGCCCTCACCCCAAGCCCAAATGCCTTTGCGGGGTCTCTAAGCAGATGCTGCTGTGTCAAATTCCAATGGCAGTTCAATAGCACCCAGGTGATCCCCTCCTGGATCCGATTTCCAGTGTCCACCTCATCGTCCATTCGACGAGGAGTGAAGGCCTCAGGGATGGTCAGGGATGACAGAGGAAAGGAGATTGCAATTTCTGGGGTGCCCAATTAATATGAACCAGGCTCATGCAGGTATGGGCTCACAACAATTGCAAGAAATAAATAGAGTTTGCGTCAACTTTTTAGAACTAAAGATTTTATCCACAATAAACAAATGGAATGATCATTATAGAAATTTTGGAAAATATGAAGAAAAGAAAGAAAACCTCACCCATAATTCTACCATGCGGAAATTACCTTCAATGTAGTACTTGTTTCCTCCTGGCCCCTTATCCATGTGTATCTAGTTGAAACCGCACTGGCTTCATTTACTACTCAATATTAAAACAGAAACAATTCTCCCGCATTACTTCATACTTTGCAAACATTAAGACAGAAATGCTTGTCTCTTACTTGTACATTTTATATGGTGGAGAGAGGACATCCATTCCATTCCTGAGGGACGGGGGCCCTGGGAGGAATTCTTCCAGCACTGCTGAGGGGTGAAACAGAGAAAAGAGGCAGAGTGGGAACGAGTCTTTTTCTGGTCTCTTTTTCTGAGTTTAAAAAATCAAGAAGTAATAATAAAATTTATTATTTAGACCTAGAAAAGAAAATACCAAATAATCAGCTAAAGGAGCTGGATGAAGTTGCCTCTGGAGAGGGGAAATAAGAATGCATGGGAGAACGGTTGTTTTTCCTGGCAAGTCTTGTCAAGCTATTTGCCTCTTTAATCTTTGTGTAACTTTGATGAAAATGAATCAACAGCCTCAACAAGGGAGACAAGGAAAGATTTACTGACCTAACAGGAAACACGGATCTTGTTACAAACTTTGTAAACATAATTTTTAATGCCGTATATTATCCATCATGCAAATATACTACAATTTATTTATTTCTCTGTTATTGAATATGTCATTTGCTTCCAAATTGTATTTAGATCATATTGTGATAAGCAATCCTGTGCATAAGGCTCTTTCTATATTTGAGATTGTCCTTGTAAGAAAATAAGAGTGCTTCAGTATATGAGTGTGCTCGTTTTCCCATACCCTAACCAGCTTTGATTTAATTCCATTTTAAAAGTCTCAAAGAAGTCATGAGTGAAAAGATTATTTTCCCCTTTTCAACAGCTGATAAAATGGAAGCTCAGAGACTTCCAACCTTCCTCAGCGTGTGCAAGTTAAGAAGTGGTGAAGCTGGCTTTTAAGCCTGGTCTGTCTGACTGCCAAGTCCTCATTCACGCCACATCTGGCCTCTCAGCAGAAAAGCCTGGGAGAAAGAACCAGTTGTCAGGAGAGCTGGATCCTTGTTCAAACTTGTCTGAGTAGCTAGTACTCTTTTAGTCTTAATTTCCTTGTCTGTAAAACATGGGTGCCCCACCAACCCATCTAGCTTCACAGAGCTGTAAGGAGCAAATGAATAATGAATATGAAGATTCTTTGGAAATTCTAGAAAGTTCCATTTGATTATAGACTTCAAAAAGGCAGGGTCCCTGCATCCTTTTTCCTCCCAAATACAAATCTAGATCTCATGTTTATTTAGCATTCACATATGGCACTTACTGTATGTTAAGTGTTTTATTTGGATCCTCTCATTTAATCCTCCTAACAGCCCAATAGGTTGGATATTATTGTTTCTGTTGTAGAGATGAAAAATTGAGCCTTTGTCCCAGAGTCAGTAGATGCTGGAGATAAGTTTGAACCCAGGATATCTGACACTAGGCTTTAGCTTGTATTGTTTTAAAATATAGGTTTTATTGTTATTCAAGTATGAGGAGACCAACAGATCAGGAGGAAATTGCCATCGAAAAGATAGTTTGTTATAGTTCCCAAGAGGAGGGGACACTCCACACCATGCAGGGCCACGCAGGGAAGCATGAGGTTTGGGTCAGAAGGCAGAAGGAGTAAGAGAAAAGCATGGGCAAGAGCCTTTATTGTGGTTTTCAAGGGGAAGAATAGGCAAGGCAGGGTGAGCAGGTTCTTCAGGTTTAGGATTGGCTAGTCTGAGTAATTGGAGCGGGCTCCTAGGTTGTAGGGACTGTCCCTAGTTTCCTGGTACCTGGCCCTGGGGTGATTATGGCAGTTGGATAATGGGGCAATCAGCGAGAGCTTGATAAAGGAGACAGTTGGCAAGTCTGGGCTCTGGATTGGTTGGTTTCCATATGAAAGGCATACTTACTGGGGAGTCATTTGCTATCTCTAGGAATTAACAAGCCCTGGGAGGCCAGTATCTCCAAGATGAGCAAGGCCCCACATGGCAGAGCATCAAGAATACAGAAAGTAGGGGCTGACCCCCGTGTCCAAGTGCTTAAAATTTCACACACTCCACTGCGCTGTGGCCGCGCAGGGTTGCAGGTTTGGATCCTGGATGTGGACCTACTCCACTCATCAGTCATGCCTTGGAGGCATCCCACATACAAAACAGAGGAAGATTGGCACAGATGTTAGCTCAGGGCTAATCTTCCTCAAGCAAGAAAAAAAGGAAGATTGGCAATGGATGTTAGCTTAGGGCAGACCTTCCTCCCAAAAAAATAAAGAATACAGAAAATATAGTCAATACACTTGTGCACTAAACTAGGCTGCCTTGTGAATACTCTTGCCATGGCTGGAGTGATTGTCACCATCATCAGGAACCATCATGATAATAGCAACAGTGTCCCATTCTTGTCCATATGTAAGGTCCATGAGGACAAGGACCTTAGCACACAATAGCACTCAGGAAGGTTTTTTGAATGAGTAACTGAATGCATGGTCCCATCCTGCTGAGCCTAGAGCTTCATGCACTGTGAAGGACACATGGGTGTAGGTGCTCAATAAATACGTCATTTTCTTCATCAGGTAAGCAAGATGGCAATAAGATGAATACCAGAGAAAAGAGACTCTCAGCAACCTTAATACCTACATGCTTGTGAAGAGCTCTTCCTAGAGGAACTTACATAGTTTTCAAATTTTTTCTAGTGAAGGTCTCGTGAATGCCACAGGCCTCCTGACTTCGTCTTCAGAATATGTATACTGACCCTCATCTGATCTGATTTTAATCCTCATTCTCCAGGGGCCAAATATCTGCCTCGTTCAGGCTGTTGGTCACCCGGAGAACATACTCAAGAGATTCTGGCTTTTTTTCATGTTTGCATTTCTGCCATCATCACCAAAGTCATTCCAAGCATCCTTAGTCATTTACATTTATTCATACACTTAAGAGTGTTTCTTGTGCACAATGATTCAGAGTGGTCTAGTTCATAGGTTACAACTGTCTTCAAGGAGAACCTGTACAACAGATTCCTACTTAACACATTTCAACCATTTGTCAGAATTGGAGATTCTGAGAGTTGGCAGATGGGAAGCTAAATATAGCCTTGGGATAGGCATTCTGAGTCTTGAGAGAATTTCATGCTGCTGTATCATGAAAGCAACAATGACAGATTGGAGGAATGTTCAAGTGCTATGAGAGGAACTAGAAAGAGGACTCCTGCCCTCAAGGAGTTTACAGAGAATAAAAAGCATTAGAGACAAAGAGATTCATAGCATTTAGTATTGTCAACATGAAGTGACAAATACATTTTAAGAGGATCACTGACAAAGGAAATATGTGAACAGTAAACTAATATAGCACACATTAGATTCTGAGCCACTCCCTTCTCCAGAAGCTCCAAAGGCTCACCCAAGTAGCTCAGCCTCACATCCCATCTCTTCATGCCAGTGGGATGTCTGACCATACTCCCCATCTCCTCTCCCTGTCCAGTCTATTGGAAAGTCACTAACTAACTCTAGAAGTATTGCAATGACTGTGCAAAGTTAGAAGGACTGGGAAGTGGGAACGAAAGATGAGGCTTCAACTCAGCGGAGGAACAGAAAGGCTCACCCCTTATCCAGAGGCTGTCATGTCCACTTCCTTTCCCAGCCCCTTTCCAAAAACATCTCTCCACATTTATTCAGGGATGCCTGTTGCCATGGCTACCGGGTGACAGATGCTTTTTGAATCTGGTATGTGAAGAGCTCTTCCAATTTGGAATCCGACCTGGAACAGGCAGCTATTTTTAACCACAGGCTGCTAATACTTGCTTTAGAAAGGTCAGTTCTTTGCCTTGTACTTAAATATCACCTTTCTCCACACTCCCCCATTTCACTGCCCAAGTGGCTTGAGGCATTTATGGGAATTTTTGTTTACCATTACTACAACGCGAGACTGCAGAGACCCCAAGATTCAGGCTATAAATGCTATATTCAGACTTAGGACGCTCATCAGAAAGACAACACAAGCCCTGGGCAGCATGGGCCAGGATTCTCTTTGAGATGGAGGCTGCCCTCTCCAAAGCAACTCTTTGAGGTTTGATTCTCCACTTGCTACTCAGAACTACTGCCACCACCTTGCCCAGGTGTTCTTGTGCTTGTCTTGCCCACCATTTTTGGCAAGTTCTCCACTTCCTGTGCCTGAATTTGTGCTATTATTTGTGAAATGATACTTAAGATTCTCTGTTTATCTCATGCATGCGTGAAGACAGCCTGGCCTAATGATAAGAGTTTTTGACTTCCCCTATCTCCAAGATTAAAGTCCTTACATGATGTGGCCTCAAGGTATCTCCCTAAACTTACTTCTTGAATCTCTCAACCCCCAATGCTGAAATCCCAGGGCATTCTCCAAATATGCAGTGTACGCCCGCTAGTAGTTCTATGTGGTTTCCAATGCCCATATCAAACTCCACACGCCCCAGAATTCCTCCCTGTGCCACCTCTCCTTACCTCCTAGTTAAAAGCATTCAAGAATTCCCCCATCCTCCGGGTCCTCATATTTCATGAGTAAATGTATTAGAGCTTGAGGCACTGCACACAGTGCCTGGTGCTTTTACTTGGGCATTTCTTAACTTCCTCATGACCACTGGAAGCTTCATGAAACCAGACAGGGCAGTTTTTCTGATGTTTGTATCTCTAGTGGCTTGCCCATAGTAGAGTCTCAGGATGTATTTGTGGAATTGAACTGCTATATAAAAGTCTTTAGACCATGCCTCTAGTATAACCTCTGTCACTGGCCTTGAACATAAAGTTTTCCAGATCTCAATTTCTTTACCTGTAAAAAAGGAATGATAATACATATTTCACTTCTCTTACAACTTTATCATTAGAACCAAAGTAGCTTTGCCTTATAAATAACTTCTGAGATGAAAACACATGTCCCCCAGAAATGATAAAAAAAAGAGAAGAGTGAGGAAATATTATGGGAATACTATAACTATTAAAACTAGATAAGAGAGCTATAAGAAATGCTAGAGCAATTCACACAGGCTGCCAAAGAGAGGAATAAAGAAAAATGGGGTTAAGGTAGAGGATGAAGAGGTTGATGAGAAGGAAGGAGGAGCAGGAGGGGATAGATATGTGAGTATAGTGTGGTCACAAACCATACACAGTCCAGTGGGGGGCAGAGGGGAGCAGAGTAGAAATATCCGCCAATAGGAATGAGAGCGTGGGGTCTTGGAAAGTCAGAGCTCAGATCCACTTTCCCATGTACTGGCCAGGGCTTTGCTGGAGACAGGGGTTTCCCAGATCATAAGAAGGGAAACCAGAAGGAGAAGGACCTCAGACCAAAGTAGAAAATCAATCAGAGATGGACCCCAGAAATCTAAATGTTAGTGATAGTCACAGAGGATATTGATTCAGATAGACTCTGGGCCACTCTTTGAAAAACACTGAGCCAGATAAGACAAATTAAAACTAAGAAGCACATTGGTTAACTATTGCTGGGACTAAAAACCCAGAAGTAGGAAGTGGCAATAGAAGTAAAGCATTGTGCAAAGCCTGAGAAGCAAGCGAGAGACAAACAAGACAAATTTAAGAAAGAGAGAGGAAAAAAGACTTGAAGGAGAAAAGATGTTAACACAAGTATTGGTAAAACATGACTAAAAGCAGAAACACATGGAACAAATGACATAAATATGAGGAAGCATAAGGAGAAAAAATTGGATGCAAGTTGATTTTCACTTTTCAAGGCTAAAGATGAATAAAGAAATTCATTATTATCAAGGAGCTGGGTTTAATCCTGGATTCAAGGATGGCAATCACACAGGAAAAAGTTTTCATGGAGTATATATGGAATTCTGAATCAGTAGACACCACTGCCCCTGAGACCTGCTGAAATGATAGACAATAAATAGAGGCAACATTAGACAGAACAGTCAGTGAGATTCAAAAAAATAAGTGGCACAATAATGGCCAAGTAACGAACAAGTCAGATGAGCGAGAGCCCTAGGGGTCAGCGTGGGCAGGCTATCTCAGGACCATGGATAGCTCTGCCTGTTCTAACAAGATAGACAAGGGCTACCTTGATTGTCCTTACGGCCTGGGTCCTATTTTGGATGTTAAAAGCATCTGCTCACCCAATTAAGGTAGAAGTCTTAGATGTGGGGAATAGTTGTTACCCATCTGGTGGCCTTTGACAGCTCTATTCGGAGGTGGTATGGGATGGGAGAGAGAGAGTACTGGGCTTGGAAATGGGAGACCCAGGGTTTGCTCCCAGCATTGCCACATGCTAGATGTCCGGCTTTAGTGAAGTCAAACTTGGTGAAACTCAGTTTTATTTTCTCCTTCCTATAAAGATCTACTTGGAAAATCAAATAAGATTATGTGTATGAAAGCACTTTTAAACTGTAAAACCCTAGTTAAACATATGCAGTGTTTGAACTAGCTTCCTAAAAAATGAATAAAAGAGTCACACAGAAACTCTACAGGGTGAGGAGACAGGGGGTGATGGGTCATATGTGTGTCACAGCCCAACATCTCCAAAAGTAGAAGTAAGGCCCTGAGAGGAATGTGGGTTTTCAAAAGCTATGCGAGCTGGTTGGAAGGGTGACCAAACGTGAAAAAGAAAGGAAAAGGAAAAGGGAAAGTAAAAGAACAAACTTGCAAATATTCATGATTTTCCCAAAAAGAGCAAAAGGAAAAAGTTGATTATTTTATGTAAATTTATGGTTAATATCTGAAACAAGCTAAAATATCAAATAGAGGAAATAAATTTTTTGGAAATTCAAACCCAGTTCAATAATATTCAACTTTTTTCTGCAATATGTAAAAAAACAAAAACCAAATAACCTCTTTGGCAAAACTGGATCTCCTTCCTATTTTTAAAAGTATTTATTTTTATTTTATTAGAAAAGTAACATATGATCATTATAGAAAAAATCAGAATAAATAAACAAGCTGAAAAGACAATATTAAAAAATATGCTCAATCCTATGAACCCAAAGACAATCTGTCAAACACTCTTCTAACTCTTCTAGACATATAGAAGGAACGGGGTTCACTCACTTTTTTCTTAAACAAATATGAGGTCATCATCATACCATTTTGCAATATGTCTTTTCAAATAACCAGCATGCTGGGAATATTTTGTCATATAGGTAACAATAAATAAATTTGAGCAACACAATTTTAATGGTTACACATAATATTTATTGGATAAATATGTCATAATTATTTAACCATTCCTTCATTTTTGGATAGTTAGGCTATTTCTAACATTTCTTTATGTTCTATAGGAAGTTCATGTAGTGGCTAAACCTATGGGATCTGCTGACAAATTATCTAGGTTCACCACTCATTCCCTGCCTATAGACTGTATGTCAATGGGAAAGTGACTTAATCTCTTTAAGGCTCAGTTTTTTTGTGTATTGAATCGGTTTGATGATAGTCTCAATACCAAAACCTATTGTTAGAATTAAGTGAAATTATATATTTAAAACACTTTATACAATGCCTGACACACAATAGGTATTTAGTAATAATGATAATAATTTTTAAAATCCTATAGCTAATCTCTGTAGTCATCCTTAATTATTTCTACAAAGTAAATTTCCAGAATTGGAATTTTTGCATCAAAGAAAGGACATATACATTTTAGAACAATGTCATATTTTAAATGTAGAGAGAAGAATTCAATTGTCATGAGGAAGAGGGACAGAGGCAGCTGTTAAAAAATAATGTATGGATGCGAATATTTAGGACTCATTGCTATTAAACTAAGAGTGAGCATATCCTAGAAGCAATAATCCTACCTCTAGGAAAATATCATACAGAAATAATTGCATGAATATATATATTTACAAGCACATTCACTGCAGTAAAATTTATGAGAGAGAAAAAAAGAAGACCTGATTATCTCACTTATAGGAAAATAATTAGATACATCATGATACATCCATACAATTGAATACTATGCAGCCATTAAAAAGAATAAAGTAAAGCTACATATGTTAACTTTTCAATGAGTTTATGATAATATGGTGGGGAAAAGCAGAGTGAGGGAGATGAAGCATAGCTTGATTGTACTTTATGTGGCAATTTTTTAAAATACAGAAATGGAGGCTCTATGGAACAAGGCTAGATAATGCATATGGAAGGTATTTGAAAACTGTAAAGTGCTACACAAACTTTTTTTATTACCCCAATAACGTTACATAAACTTACTAAAAGAAAAGTGAGAGAGAAATAGGCTAGTAGAAAGGGCAGGATATGCATGAAATAAAGATTGTTACAAAACAAAAGCCATCTCTTTTCTGATCATAGAAGTCCAGGTGTTAAAGCAGTAACGATGTTTGAGAAACTGTCTTCTCCATCACTTTGCCTCTTGGTAAAGTATGTTTATCCTTGTAGGTAAATGGAAAAATAGAGGTCCACAGAGCTAAGCAATTGACCCAAAGTCACATGGCTCATAGAAGTGGGGTGATGACCAAGATTCTCTCTCCTCATCAAAATGGAATTCTCAAAATCTTGGAAGCTTGGCAAGATCCAATAGAGAATATGCAAATTTATGTTGGAACAGGAAGAAATTAGAACTAAAAAGGGATCATTAAGGGGAGAGGAGACTTGCTCCCTTTTCAAGATGCCTTGAAGAAGTAGGACATGTTAAAAATACATTCAAAATGCTCAAAGGGAGGCACCAAGCCAAGGACTTTAAATAACAGAATAGCCCTCCCCTTGCTCAGGTGTGATCAACGCAGAGCATTTTGTCCCCTATAAAGGTGAAGAAAGTGGAGCAGAAATAGCAAAAGTCAACGAACAAATGAGGAAAGTCTCCATAAACAGAGTCATGGAGATGAGTAAAGATAGATAAAGTTAATCAAGAAAAAAGACAATGCCTATAGATACTTTAGAGGACAAAGAGAAAGATAGACTGTGGCACATAGGAGGGAGATGCCCAGAATGTAGTTGGCCTCCTGAGAGCCTCGCTATGGACAGCCCTGCAAATGATCATGACAGACATCATCCCTCAAGAAAACAGCAACCATCAGGCTGCTCAGAGGGGTCAAGCTCCTGAGTCCCGTAACCTCACTGCTGAGGACCACGCAATCTCCTACAAATGTAGCACGGTATGAAAAAATGCTAAAATGACCAATGGATGCAGCAAAGTGGTGTTAATTTAAAACAATGTATGGCTGTTGGGAAGGAAATCGATGATTCAAGGAGGGAGAGCTTATGAAAGCTCGAGGTGGACACAGAATCTCTGCAGACTCTCTATCCTTTGAGTTCCCGCTCCTCTGCTCCGGCTTAGCTGGCTTCTCCCTACTTCTTACTTGGGAAGGCCAATAGCAGCACCATGCCTATCTTCAGAGTATGGATTTTTCTATTTGTGCAGAGAGAATTGACACTTTTCAAATGGAATCTATAAATAAGACCAAGAATATTTGGAAAAAAATAAACCCAATTCCTGTTCCCCAAATACTCAAAATGCAGTAATTATCAAAATAGATTTAAAAAGAGCTTAGATTGGTGTGGCCGTCACAGCTTAATGAGCATGCAATACCCTAGTATTATCTACAGCTCAACTCCATCTTGTCAGTTTTCCTGAATTACGTTCAGGAGTTGGTCAGTCCCACTGCTGCACTGCTGATCCATTGTTCTACACTTGTGTCTTGGGCCTAGTCTCACAAAGGATCACTCCAGCCATCTTCCAAGGAGCATCTTGTCCTAAAATTAACTCTTGCGTGAGAGACAAACTTCTCATGCTCTTCTAAAGCTCACAGTGCCTGGTTGAACAGAATGTCCTCTCTTTCAATTCCAGAATCACCTAAGTTCTTCACTGTTCAAGTAACCAGCTCCTCGCACATCCCCAAGTGCTTCTAGGGACCCCATTCTCAAGGGATACTTACTAAATTTTTAAAATTTGAATGTCTCTTCTCTTACATAAGCTAGGATTGCAATCAACTGCAAAATAGAAGAAAACCATGGCTTTAACAAATAGGAGATTCACATTTCAAGTAGTAGAGACATAGGGAGTGGGGGAGCAGTTGCTCAGTCATTCCACTGGAGACCTTGGCACCTGCTTCCTCTCCCTCCATCTTTGGCCTCCTGGCTTTTCTCTTCTTGCTTGTGGCCTCGTGCTTGCAAGATATCTACTCTACTTGAAGCCTTCATCCACTTTCAAAGAAGGAAGAAGGGGAAAGTGTGAAAGGCTATCTCCTTACAAGGCTTTACATGTTTACCCAGGAAGCCAAGACTTCCGCAATGGACATTCACCTACTCTTCATTGATGAGACTCCATTACATGGTCACACCTAGGAGCAAGAAAGCTGGGAAATTGAGAACTGTGTATTGCCCTCTATACTGCAAAAGGCCGAAGAGAAGGTAATTTAGAACGAATATTGATAACCTATTGAATGGTGTCGGCCACAATTACTTCTTTGGCTCTCAGCAGCCATGGACACTCATCTTCCTTTACATATTCATGTTCCCCCATCTCCAAGGAAGAAAACTCAAAGTCTCGTCCGGTTGAAAGTCCAGGATCTCAGGTGACTGTGCAGAGCTCCCCATCAGGTCTGTGTGTACCTCTCACGACCATGATCAGTGAGTTGCAAAGACAGCTTATCTGCCCCAATATACCTGATATACAGGGTAAGGAAGAAACTGGATAGCCACAATGAAAACTCCAATTCAACCCAAAGAAAGGAAAAGTAGGAAATGCACATTGGACCACAGAATATACCAAATCCTGCTGGTCAGAAAAAGAGAGAGCTTCCTGCCCTCTGAGGAAAGTGGAATTCCTAGTCTACCAATCTGGTAGGCCCTGGATTTGTTTTCTGGGAGGAAATTCCTTGTCCATTATCCTCAGTTGCTATATCCTCATAAAACTCTCTGTGGTAAAGACTATTGATATTATTATACCCATTGTAAAGATAAGAAAATTAAGGCCCAGAAAGTAACTTTGACCATGTCATCCAGAGCCAAGATCCAAACTCAGACCATCAGACTGCAGAGTTTCTGCTCTTTACCATCAAGGTTTCTCGTACAAAACAGAAGTTCTACTCCTAAGGGGAGAGTTCTTGGAGCTCACTTTGAAGAGGCAAAGAAAAGTCAAAAACTAAAAATAAAAATCTAAAACAGGATCATTTAGAATTGACCTTAGAAAGTATGGCGTCTGAATCAACATTTTCTGGTGAGGCTTTCTCTTAACAGGAGATCTTCAGGGTCCTACTGATGCGTCAATGACTCCGAGAGGAGGAGAGTCTGGCATGAAAGAGAAGCTGTTAGTCAAGGATGCACTAGCTCCTGGACCAAAGAAGGGACAGACCCAGGGCTCAGGCCAGCCAGGAGCCATTTAAACCATCGCAGGGTTTGAATGACTTATTTTTTTAAGGGAGAAAGCAAAATAAGTAACACTGGAAGCCAAATTGAAATTCTATTGTTGCAAAGGTGTCAAGAAAGGAGAGTTTCACTGAAGAGAAAACAGTCTCCAGAGGGCTCAGGGGATCCCATGAAAACAACGTCACCATGCACCCACCACCGGGTAAGACAGTTCTTGACTGTAAAAGGCTCAGTGACCCACCTTAGCCTCAAGGGCTTAAGAAGGAAACTTCTAAAGGGAAATAGTCCCTTACACCGTAGATGCCGGTGTTCTAGGTATAAGGACATCTAAAAATCTCTCTAATTCAGTTTTTTAAGATAAAAAAGTTCTGGAGATTGGTTGCACAACAGTGTGAATATTCATAACACTACTGAACAGTATACTTAAAAATGGTTAAGTGGTAAATTTTATAATGTATTTTACTGCTATTGAAAAAAAGCTCCTTAGGAAGCCACAGGAAATTTTAAAAAGTAGAACAAAACAGTACTATCCTGAGAATGTCTTATCGTTAACAATTGTGCTGGCATATCACGTTTTAGTCGAGAAGGCACTTTCACACACCTTCCATTTGATCCTTACAACCATGTTGATTAATGGGTACAGAAGATTTTTATTATCCCCATTTTATGCACGTATGTAATGAAACTAGAATGAATGTCCAAGGAGGCAAAAGCTGGAATGAACACAGTCTTGTGATTCCATAGGCAAGTGTTCCTCTCACAAGACTGCACTCCGAGTTAGTGAGAAAAGAGGTGAACATGCAATAGAGAGCTTAGGAATCGACGGCTATGCATACCTATGCCACGCCAGGCCCCTGAGGCCCTGCAGCTCTCAGGCATCATCTCTTTAAGTCTTAGCCATAAGCCTATGAGGTTGGTTCTGCTAGTATCCTGCTTTTGCAGTTGAGGGTCTGAAGCTCAGAGAGGTTAAATAGCTTTCCCAATGTCGCCCAGCTAGTGATGGAGGAGCTGGATTCAAGATAATGTCTCAGAGCAGAAGGCAGCACAGGGAGAGGATATAGGGAGGAGGTGATTCAGCAGCTTCTATCTTTGTGCCTCTAATTGTCCTCTGGTCATGGAAGAATTTGAAGACAGTTGGCTAAGTTAATGTAGGAGGAGGTAAAGGGGCAAGTCACAGGTACAAAGAACAAATATTTTTCCCAAGGTAAGCGGAAAAGGGAACAAAGGATTACAATCTTGGAGATGAAGAGAGAAAAGCAAAATTGCAAAAACCTGTAATTACGGTGACCAGAGAACTGACCAGAGGAGGAAAAGCAGGAGGCTACTTTAGAAAAGACAGAGAAAAAGGTGAGAGGAAACATGTGTGTGCGCGCGTGTGTGCTACATTTATTAGAAAGTGGTAGACAATGTTATAGAAAACACATGGGTTGGGTGCGGAAAATTATAAATACATTTAACATTTAGCTAATTTTTAAACAATTTTAAATGCTAAGAGATCCAAGGAGATAATGCATGGGAAATGCTTAAATTATAAAGTGTTATACAAAAGTAGAGTGGTACTTATTTTTATATGAGTATATTTATAATAAAACTGGAAGACAAGAGAAGCCAGGCCAAGGGCCGGAGCCGACACTCTGCTGGCTCTGCTGCAGCTCCCCTGTGCACCTCTTGCCAGGAGGCTCCTCTCTATCTTGTTGAATTACAGCGCTGCTCCGCCTCTGGCGCTGAGTGCCGATGGCGTACAGCTGTTCAACAGCTGGCTCATGTTTACCCCAGGTGGCGGTGTTTGAAGAATCAGTTGAGCAATTGCTCTGCTATGTGTTATTTGGGGTTTGCAAAATCCCATCATGATCCTGAAAGACCCAAGTCGTCTCCTAGGACTCTCCAAACTGGGTGGAAGAAACTACCATCATCTGTTGGAGGAGCGGGTTCTGGGGATGAAGGGGAGGGGTAGAGGATACCTGAGCCAAGAAGGATTCTTGCATTTGTAGGGAGGGCACTCGCTTCCTTCCTTGAGCGTCTCTAAGATACCCTTTGCTTTGCGGGGGTCTCTCAGACAGACCTTGCTTCTCAGGTGTCACCGGTCCTGCCGTCTCTTTTCCTGTTTCTCATCTAACTCTTCTTCCCTCTTTTACACTCCACCCTTCACTTTTCTTCTTTGCTATTCATTGTCATTCTTTCTTACTCTGCTCCTCTCCTTTTCTTCTCTTGCTCTCTGCTTCTGGCCAATGAACATTTTCACAGAGTAGATAACACGGGGCTGAGAGATGGGCTAAGATGGGAGATTTTTCAAAGATGAACTACTCTTAAACCAGATGCCTCACAAAGACAGCCTCTCCTGCCGCCCTGAGGGGCAGGCTGTGTGATCAGAGTCCAGGTTGCAGATGGGACTTTTGTAGGAGCCATTCAGTGGTCACTTTCTTAAAACAAAACCATCATCTCCCTCCAAGAGAGCCTTCCCGGAGCCCCACGCTGGGCCAGCCCTGCCGTGGTGAATGTGTTTTCTGCTCAATCTAGCCTAATAGGTTCATGCTGCTCCCTCCTGGCTGTGGGATCTGCTCTGCTCTTGAAAAGGCTCATCATTCTGGAGACTGAAGGTTTAAAGGAGTGATTCCCAATATTTTTGCTTCCAAGTGCCCCTCCCTATACATTTGCTTTGGAAAAATTTGATCTCTGAGCAATTAAATGACTTTTTTTTTTAATGATTCATTAAGATGACTTTGTTTCTCTGTGTTCTAATTAGTCATAGATGGATATGTGTGTCAGTCAGGCTTCTGATGAGCATGAGGCACTTGGTGTCCCCACAGGAGCAGGTACAATTGCAGCCCAATGCAACGCCAGTTGACATTTCAGTTGACCTTTGAGATCTGATGACAGATAAATGCGCTTCTTCTCCTGGGCTTCCCGAAACGTTTGAACACCCTTGGAGACCCAAGACACCCAACTTACCCTCCTAGGGAACATTGCTTTGAGGTGCAGAAGATGATGATGAAGGTAACTGATGAGGGGGACACTCAGAACCAAGAAACCTGGCATTAAAGTGAGCACATAGGGAAGAATGGACCATTTCAGGAAAATGGGAGGGCGAAGTCATGCCTGAGAGAGCAGGAAGGAGAGGTTCCGGACGGGGCAGATCCAGCTCTGGTGGACTTGGAAGATTATGCCATTTGGAGGCCTCTCTAAGGCAAAGTTTACAAAATTATGGACACAAAATTAGGTACCAGCCCTTGAGGGGTCCCGCGGCTTGAATTTACTAGCTTTCCATCAAATCTGCTCCGGCCCTGTGGAAGGCTCCTTCTGGGGCTCAAAACTCCGCTCAGGTGACCCTAGGAGCAAATGTAGCTTCCTCATCCAACCAACAGGCCCTTTCCCCAGAATAGCATCTGTCTTGACAGCTTGACCCTGAACCTGCCTGACCCCTTGACCCTTGGCTCAGCGTGAATGAAACCCTGTAGGGTTTCAACAAATGTTCTGAGAGCATCTATCTACTTTATGCTGGGAATTAGGGTATAAAAGCAAATAAGCCAGACTCAGCCCCCAAGGACTAGCAAAGTAATAGTAATGCACACATAGAAACTAATGTTTAAGATGGAGGCTGTGAGGGGTATTTGAGGTACGCACAAATGGCTCTGGACGCACCTGAGAAGGAGTGATTAACTCTGCCTGGGAGGGCAGAAGAGAAGGTAAAGACCTGGGAGTCTAGAAAGACAAAGTTCACCAAGCAAACCTTCATTTACTCAACACTTGTACTACCTCAATGCATACATATACTTTCCTCCTTTTTGTACAAAGCACGATTATACTGGGAAGCTTAGGAGTAAGACAGATCTGGATTTCCTCCTTGGTTTGGTACTTATTATCTGTACAGCACTAAGGCAAGATTTGTAAATATTTTGTAAAGCCTTATCTGAAAATAGGAGCAATAATAATATTTTTATGTTTGTTTTGAGAATTAATAAGACAACAAATGAAAGTGCAAGTGTCTGACACATAGTAAGTTGCTAATAAATGTTAATCATTATAATATACATATTGCTCTCAACCACTTCTGTATAAATCAGCTTGAATATCTCCATGAAAATACATAGAGTGCTGCCTTTTCGTGGCTGCATAGTATTTTGATATGACTATGCCAATTTATATAACCAGTCCTTTATTGATGGATGTTTGGGTTATTTCCAGTATTCACAGCTACAAACAAAGCTCTAACAGACAGCCTTTGCACATTATCTTGCACAATTGTGCAAATATTTCCATGGTATTAATTTCATGAACCAAAATTGTTGAGACTATGGGTTTGCCTATTTAAGTTTTTCACAGATATTGCTAATTGCCCTCCGAATGGGGTGCACCACTTTAAACTGCACCAGTGGTAAATGACTGTTTTCCCATCTACTTACCAATACTAGGTACTATCAATCTTTTAAATCTTTTCCATGAGGGCTTTACTGGGACAGAGAGGAACAAGAGCAAGTCCAAAGAGGGAGACAGGGAGGCATAAGAAAATACATCAAAGGGTTCAAGAAGGAAGGAGGGGGAAGTTGAGGGCAGAGGGTTAACTGGCCTGTGTGCAGGCAGACCTGTCCCTACTCTGCTCTGGTCCCTGCAGGATGAAGATGCCCCAGGAGTCTGCTGCGCTGGCATGGATACTGGGTCCCCAGGACTAAGGGCAGTACTGGGATAATTGTGGAAGCATTCATTGCCCAGGGTCTCATGACTTGAGCCCATGGCACTAGGCCGTGTCATCTGTTCCTTTTGAGGGAGACCCATGGCAAAAGTCTTCCCCAACCTCTGGAGTTTCAACCTAGGGCCATAGCAGACAAACAAGTGACTTCAAAACCACATTTTGGGAACACCAGACTATGGCATAGCTTTCCTCTGAGGGGTTCCCTGAATAGTAGAGAAGTTCAGAATCTAAATTCAGAAACTTTCCTGGAACACGCCTCATGCCATCTTTTGCCCTCAGAGGCCATCTAAGTCAGGACACAGAGCTGTGGATGGGATGGCTTTGGATTCATGTAGACTCGCAGTAAAATCTCCAGCTCGGCCACGTACTGGCTGGGTGACTCTGAACTCAGTTACCCCATGTGAAAAATGGGGATCACATTCTCCCCTAGAGGAGAACCTTCTTGTGGAGGTTATACAATAAAATCTATGTCAAGGGCTGGGCTCATTCGCAAGTGTAAATTCCCTTTGCCCCTAATCCAGAGTGGAGCAGATGTGGCACTGATGCCATAAACACACCTGGACTGGATTTTACGTGGGGCAGTTTAGTATGTGTGAGTTGGACTTTTTGCAGATTTTTTTTTTAAAAAAGTCATTGCCCCAGTGTCTATTCTCCCCAAGCACTGTTTGTATTGAAAGATGATTAGTGACAACTCTGTGAGTAGAACAACCATTGAATTGTATGGTATGTGGAAAACATAAATTGTTATTTAAAATGAGAAATTATTTGTGGAGGTCACTTTTCTCCTACCAAATTATTTAGCTGCAAAAAACCAGTAAAATGAAATGTAATTACGTATTGAAATATCATCTTTGTGCTTTTCTTTTCCATACTTTCTCAGTCTTAATTCTCCTCAAGACATGTATGTCATTTTGGGGATAATTAGAATTGTTCAAAGAGGAATGTAAAGGGAAAAGAGGCAATTTTTTTTTTACTTCCAAATTTAAAAGTTTTGAAAGCCAAATTTTTTATTTATACAAGGAGGGTTTTGTTGAAAGAAGAAAATGCTCATGATGTCAAGGGAGGCAGCCCTGAAGGAAACAAGACAGAGAGTTTATGCTCGATTTATGCTCGATGTTGACTGGGAAAAGCAAGGGGGAAGACCCAACCACTGTGCTTCAGCCCCTGCCTCCAGGGAAACCAGAGAAGGTCCCCTGGGTTGGGAGCTGGGTGAGAGTGGGATGGAGCAGAATCCTCGAAACCAGCGGACTAGGGTGGTGTGATGGAGAGTTGGGGATGGAGAGGTGGTTGTTGGGGATTCATGGAGAAAAGCAGAGTCAGTAGTGACCCCGTGATTCTTCTGCATTGACGGGGGTTGTGTGCTGCTGAAGACCATGCCTGTAGCCTGCCATCACCACTGGGGTGCACACAGCCTATTAAACGTACTGAAGAACAGTATGGAGGAAGACTCTGTCCCATGAGGGCCTTTTCTCCTTAGCTGCCTGCTTGTCACCTGTGGATGTGGTGTGTGACATTTGTCCATACCTCACGATTTTGCTGAGCCCCATCCCAACTGCCCCAATTGCCTGATGTCATTATTCCCTTTTCAGTGGCCCCAGGCACAGAGAGTGGATCCTGTGAGCATTGACTGAGCACATCCTGCAGGCAGAGCCCTGCCCTGCCTATCCTCCAGCAGCAACTAAAGATCCACAGCCATGCATGGTCTCCCATTGAGCACTCTTCCGAAGTACTTTGTGTGGGAGTCCTTAGCTATGGTTGGGTTCTTTTTATCTGTTTTTTAAAGCTCAACTCCTACTCTGTCCAGTTCTTACATCAGCCACTGCTCTGCTCCCTGGCACCAAATGTGAAACATGAAGAACCCATTCAGCTCACTTTCTGAATCATTTGACGTTTTCCAGACTTTCTAGCCCAGGGGTAGCCAAGATGAGGAGGAGAGATGGGAATGTGACCCATATATGATTTGTCACCTCTGACTGTAATTTGTCAGGAAAGTTTCCAACTCGAAGAGTGGATGAGTTGAAAGGGAGGGCAGGGAAAGACAAGATTCTTCTTGTCCAAAAAGCAGAAAACAAGATGTCCCGGAGAAGGCGTAGGGATGAAGTCACTCTGCCTCTCCAACAAGCCCCTGCTCTAAGGAGTACCCCTCTCCCAAAAAGCCTTCACAAGAGAGTGTTGAGATTAAGATCAGGGAAGATAAACAACTCAGCAGGGATCCATGCGAAACTGAGGTTGATGCTGGCACTGATGTCTAAGTCAGACCCTGGCTTACCAAGCCCAGCCAAGCCTTGAATTTTAAAATTATGGTGAGCTTTGTTGTGATTATTTCCAGAGGAAGAGAAAGATGAAGAGAGGCAAGATTGCTTAAAATGTCCTTTCTTCACCCTGGAAAACATTCCCTGATGTTGGAAAGGGACAGAGCTAAAAACAAAATCTTGAATACACACCACCACAGCTGAGAAAGGACGGGGATGGAGTCCCTTAATGACAATTCATGTGCAGAGGATCCAGGGGCATTACCTGCGTGTCCAGGAGAAGTGCTGAAGCTTCAGAAGGGCATGTGCAGTCCAGGCTTGGGGGTTCGTTAAGGACAGGGCCTGGAATATGGAGACAGCCTCTTTGTGCCGCTCACTGGTTGGACCACGCCTGAAGTACTGGGCTGAGTTTTGACGAAGAGGAAGTCTCCCAGCTGGCAGACACCTTCAACTCATTGCCACTGCCAGCTCTTCCTGTTGCCCAACTCTGGCCTGGTGTCCCCAGATCCAGAGCTAATCTGGAATGAGGCAAAGTGGTGGCCATCTACCATCTATGCTTCCTCAGATCCACCCTCATTTCTTTCTGGGAAACCACCCCTCCATCATTCTCTGCCTTACACAGCTAGACATCTATTTCTGCACTCCAGAAATGTGCACATGATCCAGTTCTGGGACTTTTTATTAGAATTCTTAGGAAATGTAAGTTCATTTTCAGCTGAATTTAAAACTGAGAGGAAGTGAATGAAAGCTGCTGGAAGTACCACTTGGAACCATCTGCCTGAGAGGAACATCAACTTAGAGCTGAGAGAGTCACTAAAGTCCAACAGTTCCTGAAGAGGAGCTACCCTCGGTACCAGTGCCGTGGAGGTATGTGAACCAATAAGTTTCCTTTGTGCTTAGGACAGGATGAGATGGATGTCTGCCCTTCCAGGCAAAGGAATCCTGATAATACAGAGAAGGGACAGGTCAACAGGTCAAGGACTTACCTTCTGTTGACGCTTAGAATTAAACAACAACTCTTGATTTAGACTGTTCCTCCAGCTTCTTCCCTGAGCCTCCCACATTTCAGTAATATCCTGGACCCAGTTTCCTCTACGCATGAGGCTTAGGAACTTGAGTTACCTCCAGTTGCACGTGACCCCTTCTTCTTTCCACATTACCCTAGTCAGTATCTCTGTACTTTTTTCTTGATTCTGACTCTAGACCCCTGATTGGTCTGGATTTTCTAGTCTGGGGCTCTGTGTGCCTGTTTGGACTTCCCAGAGTGGGCCTTTATCTGGCCAGGGCGTGAACTTACTGTGAACTTTGAGCACTCTCTGCCTAACCCTGAAGTGTCTCCCTACAGCCAGCTCCATTCTTCATCCTAGGAAGAAGGGTCTTGAGCCATGAAGACTGAGATCTACCCCTAAAGATGCTTCTTGACTCCAGTGTGATTCAGATACACACCTAAGTAGAAACCCAAAGGGACCAACCAGGATGGCAAGGAATTTGGAAACCAGGTGCTTAAAGTCAGATGCGGTGAAGTGGTGGCGTTTAGCCTATAAAAGGGAAGGTTAAGGGAGAGACATGAAGTCTTTCCTCAAATATTTATAGAACTGTCAGGTAAGACTAGAGCCAATGGGCAAATGTCGCAGGGAGATGAATCTGGGGTCAATAGATGGAATTACTTTGGATTGTTTTTATGCATGTGAGAATTGTACTTGACTTTAGCAGGAACGTCTTTAACATCCTTGCTATCTCTCAAAAGCCAACCCCTGTGTGGGTCAGCAAACACTCACAGATGGATTCCTGGGAAGGGCGTCTTGGAGGAGCCTGGGGAGGCTGGAGTGAGCTTGGGGTGACCTTCATGGAAAACACTCACAGCCCTGAGCTAGAGCAAACTCCTGGACCTCAAGAGCCGTGGAGTAAGAATCATTGCTATGAGCTGAACTCCATTCCGGGGAGCTGAAATATTTCCTCACTAGGGGACAAAGAGGAGAGCCCCTGTGCTAAATCTGGAGGCAGCCATCTTCCTAGGGCCGGTGGGAAGTGGGAGCCCACGTTTAATAATGGTAAATCTATCAAAATCAAATGGACAGAGCTCACATCCTGTGGGCAATAAACATCCACAGGTGAAATTTTATGAGGTTTTAAAGAGAACTTTATGAGTTTTGAGGGAGCCTTAGTATAAACTGAAACCAGCCACAGAAAAACAATATAATGTGAAATGTGGAAAGCAATTTCTGAAGATTCTGTCACTGTTACCAAACCAAAGAAACGGTTCAGGGGAAGGAGAAAAATATGCTAGACTTTACATCTCTTCCATGATTTCCGGTGAGATAGACTGGCTTACCAGCAACATGTTTAACTCCTTGAGAGCAAAGGCTATTAAAGGTCTCCTGTTTCTCACAGAGCACCCCGCACAATGCAGGTGCACATGTGCGGATATACAAACACACATGAAATATTTCTGATGGGCAATAACATTTGTTATTAACAATAACTTCCACAGGTGTGTATTTCCACAGGAAGTCCCCACTGTTCTGGGAACTTTTTGTATCACAGGTAGGAAACTTGAATTCTGAGCGTTAAGAAACTTTCCCAGGGACACATAGTTAATAAATAGCTGAACCCTGATTTGAACCATGTCTGTCTGTCTCTAGAGCCCATGTCCTTCTAACCACATCTATAGTTGCCAGACTTTTGGATTTCATCAACAAATACAGTTTCAAAAATGCTCAAAAGAACCATGATTGCGTTGCCAACATTTTATTGAAAGGATATTGTTAAAAACAGATGAAGTTATATTAACAACAGCCCCCAAAACAGGACATGATCTCAGAATAAAGAGAACAAATTGAGCATTATGAAATACTTCATTCCTTAACATGCACGTGTGTGCGTGTGTTTGAACGTGTATGTGTGGGTGTACCTGTAAAAACACTGTTATTGGCAGGCACCAGACTGGCTCTTGGAAGGGCCACTCTCGGCCATACTTTACCCTTTGTAGCACCTAGGACTATATCCTGCACCAAATAGGTGCTTAAGACTTGCTATTGAGTGACTAGCATTACTTATTCTTTTCTGTTTGATCCTCCAAGAAGACCTCAGTAATGCAGGTTCTCAGTGGGGTCACAGACCTAGACAGCTCACTTTATCTTGTTTAGCTTTGCATTTAGAGCTTAGTAAAAGCTGGACTTTGCCACCACCTCCTCCTCCTCTCCCCTCTAAAACAGCAAGATTTCCCCTCTTGGCAGACTCTATCAATACAGCTTCATTTCCTTTCCCTTAAGAGATTCCATCCCTACCCCTCTGGCCTACAATCTCACTCTCAGAGTTCTTTAAGGAATGGGGTCAAGAAGGGCTGTACAACTCTAAGAGGTAGGTGGGTACCTTGGCCTGGGGGTTCTGTGATTTGAGAGTCCCATTCTTTTGTCTCATTCCTTCCACTGGGTGACCTTAGGAAATTCTCTTCTCTTCCTTGGATCTCAGTTTTTTCATGTACAAAATGAGAGGGATAGGTCAAAACATCTCAAAGGGTGCTTCCAGTCTTGGCAAGCTACACCTCTCTTCCATCTGGCTGCTTGCAGCTCCTTCCACAAGACTCCTTTTGTTTGAGAAAATCTGGAATTTGAGGATGTATTCAATGACACGTTGGCTCTTGAGGAAGATTCTGTAATATGATCATGCAGCTGTTTAGTGATTCTAGATGAGTGTAAGATCACTTCAGGGTGGAATGTCAAAGTTTACCAGACATTATCTTGGACCAATTCTCCTTTTTCCATGAGACCAAATCATTATCCTCAAAAGCATTACTAATTGTGCGTATCCACCAGATGCTGGAAGGCTCTAGCTGGGAACCAGAGGACCTGTACTAGGGGTTATCCACCACACTTGGGTTTCTCCTTGGCTAGGCTTACACTGGAGGGCCTGGCAAGAAGCCAGGCTGTGCCCTGGAATAAACGTCTTCTTCTCAAGTCACCAGCCATAGCCCCTGAAGGTGATCCCACACCCACATGGCCTTTCATTTATCTTTATGGCAGTGAAACCAATGCTCCTAGAAGCCTACCTCACAGAGGGAAAGGTTCAGTTACAGCGCCCAAGTTTAAAAATATTTTTTTGAAAAGACTCCCTTGTCCTTTAATCTTAGAGTAGTTACTCTCTGGCACCCATCAAAACAGAACTATTTGGATGTCATCTAAAAACAGAAGAACAAGAGAGAGCTGGCAGACTCGACTGACTGCTGGATCGACTTTGGTTGTTTTTTCACATGCAGATCAAAAGCCTCCTGAGCAGTTAACTCTCAGCCAGGGAGCGACCTCTACAAGTAGAGAGGATTTAGCAAAAGCAAGAGAGCACTGCGTGCAAATGCAGTGCATTGATAGGTGCTGGATATTTCTGGTCACCTCTATAAATATCCTGAAGATGAGCTTTGGCTCCATTTTGGAAACATTGCCGGATCTATTAGCCATCTTAACCTGCAGGGGGTAAGATTCCCCAGACTCTTGGAGACTGAGTGGTAACCCTTTCCCAATAGAGAGAACTGTGTTGGGAGTGGGAGATCAGGGAAGAATGCTGCTTGGGTAGCTTGAGCACCTTCTGAAGTCAGGTCCAACCCGACCTCTGCTGAAGGCCCAGAGAACCAGAGAGAAGGCTCCCGACTTGCTCAGCAGCCAGAGAATTCAAAGGGAGAAAGCTAGTCTAAGGACAGCTGGGAGATGGGGAGAGGGAGGAAGGGAGGCTCGATAAGATGGGATTGGGTGAAATTTAAGAGAGCTCTAAGCACCAAGACAGAGTCCAGGTCTGCAGAGAAAGAGCGCTTTTGACCCATTACAAAGGGTTATGGAGAAAGAGTCAAAAAATTGAAAGGTATTTATCATCATCCTTACATATTATTTGATATAAGAAATATGGCATCAATAGAAAAGTCTGGAGTAGAAGGACCCTTGAATTGTGAGAACTTGTATTTTGTCCTGCTTCTGTGACCCTAGGCATTTTCCTCAAGTCTCAGGGTCTGACTCCTCATTATTAAATGGGAAAAATAGTCTAGATCCTCAGAACTTGCAAAAACTTTTTGAAATTTAAGTGAGATAACACATGTGAAAACACTTGGAGATACAAGCAGTGATATATAAAATCGTTAAAATAAAATGATTCAATTGCTTCTGTTTAAAAAAAGAGAGGAGCCAGCCCCATAGCCTTGTCAATGAAAATAATCCATAACCAATCTATAAATGAAAATTTGGGCTAGTTTATTCTGAGCTTAAATCTTAGGATTATAACCCGGGAGAGTCTTTCCACAAAGGAACAGAGCACTCCAAAGAAGTGGGGGTACACGGGGTGGTTATATACCCTCAAAGAGGGTGTTTCACATATGATTGAAATGTCCCTCCCACAATAGTCACAAGATTGCCCTGTTGGCACAGCACTTGATGGACACAGCAGGTAGTGGGTCTGCTATCTTGCTGGGTGTAGCAGGGGGCAAGTCTATTGTCTCCAGCTGGGCGGTCACAGGTGAGTGCAGCAATCAGTTTCTAGCCTAAGGAAAGATACTTAATCCTTAAGGAGATGCCAACGTTGGGAGGGGGAGGGAAGTTGCACCTTTATCTCAAGGGCCTTTTGCTCTTGCCATAGGGAATCTCTAAAGCAGATATACAATGCATGCTCAACAGCCTCGGTCAGGCCCTTTTGGAAAGACAAGGTCAGGCCGAATTAGGTTTACACCAAATGGCTTCCTCATATACTCCAATATATCCTATTACTTGCCATTTTTATTTGTCAGCTTAGTGGTTAAGTTCAGCGTGCTCCACTTTGGTGGCCTGGGTTTTGTTCCTGGGTGTGGACCTACACCATTCAGTGGCAGCTATGTTGTGGTGGGAACCCACATACAAAATAGAGGAAGAGTGGCACAGATGTTAGCTCAGGGCAAATCTTCCTCAGCAAAAAGAAGAAGAAGAAGAAGGAGAAGAAGAAGAGGAAGAAGAAGAAGGAGAAATTACTGAAAAAAAAAAAAAACGGAAAAAGGAAAGAGCAGAGGGAAGCCTTCTATTTAGGAATGACCTGGGCCATTCTACCACCAACGTGATGAGCCCAGAGTATGTTCTCTTCCTTCTATTGCTAGATTCCTTCCACATCTGTGAACATAAAAGCGTGTCAACCTCGCAGAATTAGAGGTCAACCCTGCCTCCTCGTTTGAGCAATGAAGATACCTAAGGTCACCTCAAGAACTGGTGACAGAGGCCCAACTGGAGCCAAGCTCTCCTGCTTCCCAAGCCCAAATTCCCTCTACTCCTCCTTCAATCTCTGGCACCCAGAAGACGTGCGTCTCTGTGCCCCCATTTTTGGAATCTGAGTCTCCTGTGGTGTCTGCCTGTCTCTCTGCCCTAGAGACTCTCCCTTCTCAGCCTCTTGCTTACGTGACCCTGCAGCTTCTCCTGCAGGATGTAGCATGTGTGTGTCCCCTGGGCTGTGCCAGCATCTGTTGGCTATTGTGGGCCTGTCTGCTGCTGTCTTTCACTGCCATCTTGGGAGCCTCTGCTGGCCTCCTCTGGGGTGTATTCTTCTGGTCTCGGGCCCACACGTTCCCCATCTCCTTTTAGGTCAGGCATGTGTGTGATTCCAGGGGAAGGAGAAGGTGTAGAGACATACAGGGAGCAGGGGAGCATGCAGACAGCCAGCCACACCTGTCCCCAGTGTCCCTACATATTTCCAGACACGCAGATGGGAGAGACGGTCACATGTGGGTCTACGGGGAACACATGGCTGAGTGCTGCCTCCATTCTGCCCTAGTCCGACGATGAACAACAAACTCTCCTCAAACTGAGAAACGTGTGTTTCCTAGGCTTCTGATTATGAGTACTGCTTAAGCTCAACGCTTCTGTCATTTCAAGAACAGGTTAAAGGTTAAGAAGATCTGTTCAATAAGGGGTCAAAGAGGTCATTTAAAACAGGTTTATTAAACCAAGACCCCACGCAAATCCAAGCAGAAAAATAGAAATGAAACTTAGGAACGAGAAGAGAGGCTTCACAGGAGGAGCTGGTTTCTGTCTGAAGCGGATGAGCTGTCAAATCCTTTGCTACAGAGAATGACAGGCTCCCAAGTGGCCTTGAGCTGCGATGGAATCGAGGCTGGAGGATAGTCTAGGAAATGATCTTTCTCAAGGCCCAGCGTGTGTGCTTTACCAGAATGTCTAGATACCAGAGACCCCACCTTTTGTCCTTTCAAAGGTAAATGACTCTAGTTCTCCCACTGAGACTCTTTGGGCGCTATTTATTTCTTGCAAACCAAAAAAACACTCAGTAAACACCTATTCTGAGCCAAGCACCATGGTTGGGATTTATGGGAATGCAAAGATAAGCTGAGCAGGATCCTTGGCCTCACAGAACTTAGAAGAAGGTCTAGAGAAGTCAAACTGCCTTTAATGTGGGAAGTTTTAAAATACGCTTTCCAAAATGCTTCCCCTGCATTACTGAGAAGTCTGCTCCCCGACGGTCTGATTGCAGGTGGCACCAGAGCCCTCTCTGATGGAAGCAGGGAGCTGTGAAGTCATCTGTCTAGGTCCCTTTCACTTTCCTTTTTACAGTCACTCACTGAATGGCTACCTGAGCCAGGTACTGAGCTGAGTTTGGCTCTTGAACCTGGGGGTCACTGCAGGCCAGGATGTCGGGTGCCTTGCGCCTCTCTTGGTGGGGTCAGCGTGAGGCTGTGCCTGAACCTCAGGCATCCTTTTTATCCCTGGGAGGCACAGGATGTTTCTCTCCATTTCTGTCTCCGCTTTCCTTCATGTCAGTGGATGGGGGTGTTGAATGGACCCTCAGGGAGGCTTTAAAAATTGAAAGCCAGTCCTGACCAGGGCCCCCACCGGATGGTGAGAGAGCGGGGGAGGAAACCAAAGTGCTTGTGTTAACAGAATGTCATTTCCCAACATGATTCAGGCCCTGACGCTGAGGCAGGAAAAGGAGAGCAAATGCCTGCCCATTCATCACACTGGACACGGTTATTTTTAGAGCACACACCAGCTCAGTGCTGGGCTCTGAGGGCCCTGCCGTGGAAAGAAATGAGGCTGGGCTGAGCAGATAGAGTCAGTCAAGAGTGGAGATCTTGCAGGCACATGTGTACATGTGGGTGTGTGTGTGTAAGAAAAAGAAGAGTGGGCTGGCAGCCTTCTTTCAAACTGTAGGCAAACAGCAGGCTCTGAGCCTGGCTCCTTACATGAGCCTGAAGAGGGAACCTGAGCATGGAGGTAATAGTGGGGGAATCAACAGGGGAGGAGAAAGGGCCTGCAACTCAAGTGGGGCCTGGCCCAGAAAGCACCCCTCCCACCCTCGCGGTGGTCTGACCTGCCCTTTCAGATGTACATAGAGCTCCTCCTTGGTTGAGGGTAAAGCAGCCTATGTCCTAGACTCTGTAGGACGTTGGCAGACTATAGGTGACTTTGGCTTTGCTGTCACAGCCTTGACAACATCTGGCCAACATGAAGTTTTCCAGGCCCAGGTGGCAGTGGTGAAGAAGGACAGGGGGTCTGGATCCTCTGCACTGGCATCTGGCAAAAGGAGTCTGCCCGCATCAGCACCCAAACACCCATTTTTCTAAAAGGCAAAGTCTTCCCTGGGCATGGAAAGGGACCTCATTTTTGCAAGAGACAAAAAGATTTCCCTTTATTTTCATCCATTTCTGGCCCTCTCTCTACTCACTGAAGAGAAAGGAAGGCCAATGTTGAATGTAGCCCTGCGGCAAGATTGGGCCCAGTGTGTGGCCCCAAGCATTTTTCTTCCTTGTCTGATTCTTCTCTCCTTTCGTCTTCTATACCCTGCCCTCCTGACTTCTGCCTCTGCAGATCTCTCAGCCCAGCAAAAGATGTGTAAACTCCCCATCCTGATCGCAACTAGCAGAAACAGCATAGGATAAGGCTACCTCTCTCTTCCTTCTTTCCACAAGGCTCTCTAGGTGGGCTTCAATGTCTACGGAAATGTAGTTTATACTATGTGGGTCTTTCAGGGCCTCAGAGTTGATTCATTTTCCATTAATATCTCAGCTGTCCCAGAGGTTCTGGCCAATTTTGAACCTTCTGGCTGACAGGGAGGGTTGAGATGACTTCCTGCGCAGCCATTGGATGGCTTCCCACAAGCCAAGGCTACTGGACAAAGCCTCCCATCGTGACAAGTCCTGCTGCTGCCTCCTCCCAGGAAAACAGGAAAAGCTCATGTGAAGGCCTGAGGGAGCCACCAGCACCTTGTGAGCAGGAGTCTCTCTGCTGCCCCCTGTTAGCACCCCAGATATGGAGGGTTTATCTGCTTTGCACCATGACCTGGGGTGGTAAGGGTATACAAGAGGAGTAAGGGAGGAGCCCTCCAGCCCATTTATTTTACCTGTGTCTTTTCTTCTGAAGAGTTTTCACAAAGAAGTACTGTCTAGCCAGCAATTTAGCAGGAAAAAGGCAGTTGACTAGGTTCAAGGACGATCAGGATCACCTGTACAAATAGGCAGGCAGGTGAGGAGAAAACCGTACTGCCTGGTAAGCTAGGTGCCCCAATCCCAGCTCTGCCACCAATTTACATCCATAGTGACCTTGAATCAACCATTCTCCTCTCTGGACCAAAAATGGAATAGCTCTGATGAAATGATCTTGGCTCCTTTCCAATGTATCATAAAACAAACATAACTAGGGAGGTGGGGCTTCTACAAAAATCGCTCCCTGGAGAAGTTAGTCCCCATGCTGTTGGTGGAAGCTAACAGCCAGTAGAATACTAACAGCTAACAGTTGTGGATCTCCTACCAAATGCCAGGCACTGTACACCTCTCACCACCAACCCTTATAAGAACCCTGCACGGTAGGTATTATTTTCCCATTGTATAGATGAAAAAACTGAGGATCGAAGGTGTAAAAACCAATTGGCCAAGATCACAAAGAGGCAAAGGCAGGACATCTGTGCTTTCTGTCACACCATATGCCTCTCAATGGATCCAGGAGAACAAAGCCAGTTTGTTGGTTTGTTTTTCTTACATTGACTATCTTTTTTAAAATCTGTCCCTTCTCTGTACTTTATTTTTCCTGCCCATGAAATTATTTATTATTATAAAAGAACTACAATTCTTCCCACCTCGAGCTGTGCTGGGAAAAGTAAGGAATAATGTTGATAAAGCACCTGTCCCCATACGCCACCAAATCAGAATCTCTTACAAGTGATGGTCAGATGACCTTGTCTGAAAGCTTCTCTGTGTGCTGGGTGCTTGGAGTGGAGTAGGATGAGTCAGATGCCAGCCCACTTCTTTTCCAAGGACCTGAAACCAACCAACTTCCTGCTTTTCTTTCCTTTGAAGCCCTATGTTTGGTGGTACTTGAACCTGGGAGGTTTAGGCTGTTTGTGCAAGTCCATCATGAGCTTTGTGGTGGGGTAGACAGAGGTGCCAGCCTATGATTCCTTCTTCTGTTAAACCTTTTCTCCTTTTCTCTCTGGCTTGCTCTGTTACTTTCAAAACACATCACCTGCCTCCCTGTTATATTCTTCTCAGTTTTTCTTTTTCTTGTTTCCAGTCACTCTCCTTCATAACTCTTTGTCCTTCTCCCTCTGATCTCTGTGCTATTCTTTCTTCCTGATGATCGGGTGGCTAACAGCAACTGGAGAGACACACGGCATTATACACATAGCAGGTTGAAATCACCTTCCCATAGGCTGCAGTAATCTTCATGATACCTCAGTACCAGATGTGGGGTCCTTGGAGAGCTGACAAAGGAGACACCCCATCAGCATGGTCTGGAGCTGGAAGAACTGCTTCATTAAGAAATTCACTCACAAATCGTAGTTCCTAGGCACAGCCTTCAATAGGAAAGGTTTCCAAGAAGAGACATCAGCCTGCAGTAGATGACTGCGGGAATTCACATTTCTGCTCTTTCTCTTTCCTCCTCACTGATACCTGAGTTAACCATAGAGTTCTTTGATCGTAAAGACCACAGAGGAGTCCCAGAGACACAGGATATTGTCAGCATTCCAGAATAGTCTGCTGCTCTTCTCTCGCTTCCATTCACAATAAGGTTTACTTTAGAGGAAACTTACAAATAAGCTCCAGCCTCAAAGACTGGTACCAGTTCCCTCTGGGCCTAAGAAACTCTTCAGGTTGAAAAAACAATGAAATTGGCATGCTTTACTGCATGCTTAATACAAATAACTTCTTGTTCTTTGTAGGTGGATGAATGGCAATTGTAAAGGATTGTGGAATTAAGTAGAGGCAATATCTAGATACATCGATTTGTGGGTTAAAAGGCTCTCACCTTACTCTCAGTTCCACCTCTGACTCTATAAGTGACCCCAAAGATTGTTTTCTTTTTCTATGTCTTGGTTTCCATATTTATAAGACAGGCTTGTAACAAGAAGAAACCAATACATAATTGGAAAAAAGAAAATGCTATGTAAATAATATTAGAGATTCCCCTGCTGTTTGTTTGACAGCAGTTCACTTAGAAGTTTCAAGATCCTTTTGATCTGAGATGAGAGGGACCAGCTGCTGCGAGATGGAGCCTGATTTAATCCAGAGTTAACCTTCCAGAAGATCTTTGTAGATAATTTGTGATACTTCTTTGTAGTCTGAATCCAGGACAAAAGTGGAGAATATGATTTGTGGAATTGGTAACAACCATAAACTACAATTTCTGATCAAACCATTTTCTTCTTTCTATCTCATTTACATTTCTCATGTAGGTCATTCTGTACAGACCTCAAGGAACCATTCTCTCTGGACAGGTACTTCTGACCTCACAAAGGCCTTTTAGCCTGTGGATTTAAGTAAAAGTAAGAAATGATAGCTCAATATATCAGAAGCTATACAAAATTCAGAATGCAAAGCATTTCCAGCATTTTTGCCTCCCTGCTTCAAGGGGCTTTAAGATCATGTAGCTTCAGAGAGCCAAAATGGAGAAGGGCTAGTTGGGGGGTGGGGGGTCACAAAACATCCTTACTGGACCACATACAACTGTCTCCCGGCAATCCTCCCTCACGTCTCCACAGCCAGATTGGAGCAGCCTGTGGAAAAAATTCCTGTCTATTTTCAGAAACAGATAAAAGCATTCAGATTATGCAGTGCAAATCTCAGTCTGAAAGCAGCTGGAAAAATCTGTTCCTTGCCACTGTCACTGACCCCCCTGACCCCACCAAGTAATGACATTCAGGCCTGCTTCCCCTCCTCTCTCCTCAACCCTACCAGTACAGACTGACCCTTCCACCACACATCTGGTCCTTGTCTGCACTGTCAGAGTCTTCATGCCTGGGAGAACTGGAAACAATGGAACAGAAGTTGATAAAAATAATTATCAACTGGTTCAAGGCGAAAGTGTTAAATCCATGTTTCTTTTATCTGGATTTTTGGGGAACGTATTTACAATGCTGCCTAGTCCTCAATTCCCTACCCAGGGGTCACAGGGCAGGAGGCCCAGGCTCAGGCAGGGGCACAGGCCTCATTTGCTAACAAGATCCACCCTGAGGAGGACAATATTCTATCCTGAGCAGAGCTGCCTGAGACCAGATGTCTCCCTGTCCTGACCTCCCCCGAGCAGATGAGGTTTGGGAACACTGACTAGTTCATCAAACTGAATCTCTGGTACAGAGGATTATTCCTGGCTTTAGGGAAAAGCCTGTTCAGAGACGCCTCCTCTGTCCAGGGCTCTCATGCTTGCAATGAATCAGTTATGCTCTGAAGATACAAAATTATAAACACAATAAACCAGTCTTATGCTTAGCGCATCAGGGAGCAAATATCAGTCATACACACTTGGGAGGACCCCTCTGTGTTCGTTTTTTATCTGGGAAGCATGGGAGGTCTCAGGGCTCCATATTGAAAATTTCTTTCCTTCCAGAGTGCTTTGTGCTTAGCACTCCTCACTGAATAATTCATTAAGCACCAAACTCCTTCACCAGGAGCACTTGTGTTGAGGGCTTGTTTACCTACCTCCACTCAAGGCAATGGGTTCCCAATCCAAATAGAAGCCAAACAAAGCCAGCTGCTGAAGGAGCCAGAGGGGATGACTCTTCCTAAGGGAATGGGATGGGCCTCTCATTTCCTCCTCCCTGGCCTCCTCCTCTGTATGCACTGAGGGAGGGTGGGGCTGAATGAAGAAGCTGCCATCAGGCAAGAGACTTTTGAAGAGAGAACCAGGGCCCATCCATCTGCCAGATGGATGGAGCCTGTCATTGCAGCAAAGAGGGGTTCCTAGGTGGAGAAAGAGAGGGCAGGAGCAGAGCAGCAGGCCAAATATATTCCAGGCGCTCCAACAACCACAGGGAGGATGTGGACAGAGCAAGGGAACTTAGGGGACCCTGCTAAGCTCCACCAAGGCTCAAGATCCCCATTTCTGTTTCTCTACTTTTAAATTGAAGGTTGGTATTCTGTGAGGCAAGATCCAAGGATCAAAAGGGAAATGGTTGTGATATTTAATAAAAAGCAGTGGCAGAATACCAGAAGGAGAGAGAAACCATAGCTCAAATCATACCATCTGGTATATTTTGAATGCTTTTATACAACTCCAGGCCTTTGCTCAAGCTGCTCCCTCTGTCTGGAATGCACCACCTTCTCCACTTGTCCAACTCCTACTCATCCTTAAAAACCCTGTTCAAATGGTTCCTCTTCTGTAAGGCTCTGGAATATTTCTTCAGTCAGAATAAACCACTCCTTCCCTTGTGCTCCAGCAGAACCATCTCTCTCTGCTGTGATGCTTATTGTCTTCTTTTTTTTCTTCTTCTCCCCAAAATCCCCCAGTATATAGTTGTATATTCTAGTTGTAAGTCCTTCTAGTTGTGCGATGTGAGACGCTGCCTCAGCATGGCATGATGAGCAGTGCTATGTCTGTGCCCAGGATCCGAACAGGCAAAACCCTGGGCCACTGAAGCAGAGAGTGCAAACTGAAGTGCTCGACCACGGGGCCGGTGCCACTTATTGTCTGCTGGTTGTGTTCTAGTTAGTGGAGTATGTGTCTGTGTCCTCCATCAGAGAGTGAGCACCTTGAGGACAGAGCCCATGTTTTACTTGTACTTTTTCCCACCCACTCCCACAATCTAGCATAAAAAATGCATGTCAAATCCAGTCATATCTCTTATGATCACACCGGCGTCCCAAATGCTAGCTTAAGTCTGCCACAGTGATGGGTAAGGGTCCCCTCCTCATGCTTTTCCGTCTTTTTTTTTTTTGGAAATAAAATTCATCATTTTAATCATTTTAAAGTGTACAGTTGCACGGTTTTTAGTATATTCACAATGCTGTGCAACCATCACCAAAAATTTTAAACATTTTATCACCCCAAAAAGAGACCCTGTACCCATTAAATAGTCACTCTCCATTGTCTCCTCCCCCAGCCCCAGGGAACCACTAACCTACTTTCTGTCTCTGTGGACTTGCCTATTCTGGACATTTCATATAGATGGAATCACACAATATGTGGCCTGTTGATCTGGCTTTTTTCATGACGTAATGTTTTCAAGTTCAGCCGTGTTGCAGCATGCATCAATGCTATTTCATTGTATGAATGTACCACATTTTGTTTATTCATTTATCAGTTGATGCACATTTGGGTTGTTTCCACTTTTTGGCTGTTGTGCATAATGCTGCCATGAGTATTTGTTTATGTGTTTCTGTGTGGTCATATGTTTTCAATTCTCTTGTGTATATATACACCTAGAAATGGAAATGGTGGATCATATGGTAACTATGTTTAACATTTTGAGGAATTGCCCAACTTTTCCAAAGCAACTGTACCGTTTTGCATTCCCACAAGCAATATATGAGGGCCCCAATTTCTTCACATCCTTGCCAATACTTGTTATTTTGGGGTTTTTGTTGTTTTGTTTTGTTTTGTTTTTGTTTTTTTTATAGCCCTCCTAGTGGGTGCGAAATAGTATCTCATTGTGGTTTTGAATCGCATTTTCTCCCATAACTAATGAGTTTGAGCATCTTTTCATGTGTTTACTGGCCATTTCTTTAACAAAATAGCTATTCAAGTCCTTTGCCCATTTTTAAATTGGGTTGTTTGTCTTTTTGTTATTAAGTTGTAAGAGTTCTTTATATATTCTGAACACTAGACTCTTATTTTCTCCCATTTTATGGGTTGTCTTTTCACTTTCTTAGAAGTGGCCTTCGATGCACAAAAGGTTTTAATTTTGATGAAGTCCAATTTATCTATTTTTTCTTTTGTTATTTGTGCTTTTGGTGTCATATCTAAAAAATCATTGTCTAATTCAAGGTCCTGAAGATTTATACCTATGTTTCGTTCTCACAGTTTTATAGTTTTAGTTCTTATATTTAGATCTTTGATTGATTTTGAGTTAATTTTTGTGTATGATATGAGGTAGGGGGTCCAAATTCATTCTGTTACATGTGGCTATCTAGCTGTTCCAGCACCATTTACTGAAAAGACTATTCTTTCTCCATTGATCAGTCTTCATACGCTTGTTGGAAATCAATTCCTCATTCATATTTTACACTGTTACTTTCTTGAATTCATCACTTGAAATAAGGTCATTGGTTCATTCCTGGGATGTGAAAAACTTGCTAAGACCAAGATTTTTTTTTTAAATATAGCAATTGCAACAACCTGACTTTCCCATACACACCTCAGAATCTACTCCAGGAAAAATTAACAACATCCAAAGTTGCACATTTTCACAAGTAGAAATCGCTTGGACTTTTAAACTGATAGTATAAATTAAATATAAGTAGAAGGCCAATCCCATGGATTGTTCTTGGTGAGCAGAGCACTTGGTCAGACAGGAGAAAGAGGGCTAACTTCGATGGATCATTTATTGGAGCCCTCCACAAGTGGGTACATCTTCTTAGAATCTGTCATAAGCTAAGCAAAAATGAGAGTCATTCCTTGCAGGTGAGTGGCTGCTCAGCACTGATAACGGGAGGAGCTTCATAGAGTTCTTTCCCCTCCCTACCCCTGCCTCAAGCCAAGGATAGATAAGGGGCTGAAGACTGGTGGGTTAGCTGTAGGAAACGTAAATGAGGGGTTAGGGATGAAGATGTAGCAAAGGCAAGCACTGTTAGGGAGAATACAGAAGTAAAGAGCAATGACAGAAGTACTAAGGAGGAGAACAAGGGTGAAAAAGTGGACAAAGAACTGGGGTTCCCAAGTGTGATGTTTGAGAGAGGGGCTTCTCTGGGATAACTGGATGATGAAAAAGGAGTTGATCCTAGACACTGAAATAACTTGCTTTTTTAAAAGCACCAGGGAGCAGAAAAGAGTTCCCCTTAAGCCCACTGTGCTTGCTGTCCTTCAGGCTGGTCTTGGTTAATGCTGTTCCCTCTGTCTCAAGCTTCATCCCACCTCATCCTGCCCCACCCTACCTGATCCCACCTCACCCTTCTTTGTCTAGCTCACCCCTACTCATGCCATCTCTGAACTTCCAGATTGGACAAGCACCCTCTTTTTGTTCCCAGAGTGTGTGGCCAGGTGTCAGACTTGGGACTTATTGTGCTTATATAGGGAGAGTTTTGGTTTAATTTCTGTTTTCCCATTGAGACCAGGGCCATATCTTACTCATCTTCGTAAGCCATGGGCTTGGAACAGCATATGGCACTAAACAACTGCTGAATTGAACGGCAGATGAAAGTAACGTCAACCTACAGAAAAGAACAGCAACTCGGGATGGCCCTAAGAAGGGAATTAGAAAATAGAAGGGGAGAAGAATGAAGGAAAGTACTTCATTCGCTCTGGGATTCTCTTTCAACCCTTTCCAAGCTAATTGAGACTGTGTCCTTGTAATCAACTACTTTGAGCTTTCCTCTCACGATAGTGAAACAGCTGAGTGCATTACAAGGAGTGGGTGCAGGTGCTGTTCTCAGGGGGCACTCACCATGGGGCCTAGAGGGATGCTGCTCTAGCATAGGAAGGGGAATCTGGGACCCTTGGAACCATTGTGATTGGAAGAAAACGTTTCCTCCCTTGTTTTCTGCCACGGTAATGGGGACACAAAAGCTACAACAGAAAGCCAGTAGGCAGTCAGGTGTCTGGAGTTTTCCCTGTAGGAGTACTGGAGATGGACGACTGGGATCTATCCATAAGCCACAGGTCAAAGTAGAAGGAGGAAGAGGTAAGATAGGAATAGACCCAGAATTTAAGTTCAAATCAACATGGGAAGATTTTTTCCTTCTTTTCATATTTTTTCCAAAGCAAAAATCAACACTGTATAGCAAAATTAATGGAGTTTTTTTTAATTTTAAAAATGTCACAATCTTAATACTCTAATGCAAATATTTTCATACAAATATTTTCATACTTTTGAGTACTTTCTTCTTGTTTTGTTAAAATGTTTAGTTCATTTTACATAATTATAATTACTATATTGATACAATATTAAGTTTTATATTCTCATTTTTGTCAATTTATCATAAATACTATCTATACATCAATCTTTTAGTATCATTATTTTAATACCTGTATAGTATTTTTGAGGTTTCATGATCATTGTATTTTTCTGTGCTGTGCCCTTTTTGCTAAGTGTTTGATTTATTATGTCCTCTGATTATTGTACAAAACTGAAACATCAGTCATATAGCTTTTTTGCTGTTTGTTTCTTTCGTTAGGATAAACTGCCAGGAGAGCAATACCTAGCTCAAAGGATGTGAATATTTTTATGACTTTCGATATGCATTGTCATATTGCTTTCCAAATGGGTTATAACAATTCAGATTGCCACCAGTGATATGTGAATCTCTAGTGTCGCCCACAACCTGGCCGGCTTTGGATGTCACATTTTATTTTAACTTCTCCTGATTTAACAATGTAAATTGATGCTCCAATGGTGCTTTAATCTACAGTTATTTAATTATGAGGATAGACTTTTTTCCTTCTGTTTGTAGGCAATCTATCATTTCTCTTTTGTATATTAGTTATCATCGTGTTTTCTCATCCACCTGTTGAGATCTTAATGTTTTGTTTTATATTTTTAATAAGTAACTTATAAAGTATCAGTATATTCTTTCTGCCATGCTTGATAAAAGTATTTCTCCAGCCTTCTCTTGGCATTTTATATTAGAGTTACCATTTTCATTATTTTAAAGCTCTTAAAATATTTATTTGTAGAGCCAGCCTGGTGGCATAGGGGTTAAACTTCACGTTGACAGCCTAGGTTCACAGCTTTGGATCCCAGGCATGGACCTATACCACTCACCAAGCCATGCTATGGCAGTGACCCACATACAAAATAGAGGAAGGTAGAGGAAGATTAGCACAGATGTTAGCTCAGGGCAAATCTTCCTCAAGCAAAAAAAAAGAGGGAGGGGCCACCCTGGTGGCATAGTGGTTAAGTTTGCACACTCTGCTTCGGTGGCCCGGGATTCACAGGTTAGGATCCCAGATGTGGACCTAGCACAGCTCATCAAGCCACAATGTGGCGGTGTCCCACATAAAGTAGATGAAGATTGATACAGATGTTAGCTTAGCGACAACCTTCCTCACAAAAAAAAAAAGATGGAAATTGGCAACAGATGTTAGCTCAGGGCCACTCTTCCTCACCAAAAAAAAAAAAAAAAGGTATTTGTGATTGACAGTCTTAATGATTTCCTTTATTCCTTCAAAATTGAGAAATCTGTCACTTCATTGATCTGGCAAAGCCTCTATGATGCTTTTTTTTCTGTGGTTTTTCCCTATAATTTGCCTATTTGTATGTAATCCTTAGCCCAACTAGAGTTTCCTTTATAATATGATATAAAGTATTGCTCTAAATAAATCATTTTCTAAATTTACAACTATTGATACAGTAGTTACTAAATAAGTCTTTTCTTGCTCTCTTATTTATCACATATTAAATCTATATAGATTGAGTTCTGGATTCTCTTTTCTGCTGTATTGACTCATTTTCCCTATTTTGTGGTAAAAATCACTCTGTTTTAATTATTTACTTTTATCAGAATCTCTGGTGTCAACTATATAGATACAGGGCAGGGTTGAGGGAACCCAGACAGCCTATCTGATACATGGCATACTAGAGGGTGGGGAGGGCCCCCAGGAGCGCTCATCACTGAGTTTCAGAACGCAGACTGCTAAAGGAAAGGCCCAGTGGTGGGCTTGAAATTGAGCATAACACAGCTCCTTTTAAACACAGGCCCTGAGCTGACCGCAGGGGTCACAGGCAGAATGGCAAACAGACGGGATTATAAATAACAGCTGCAGCTGGAAAGCAAAAGACAGGCCTGACCTGTTCATGGTACAGAAAGGACCTCAGGCAGAGCAACAGTCTTGTGGGTTCCCTCCCCCAGATAGAGCACGGCTCGCCCAAAAGGCGTCCTCATCTCCAGCTGAGAGACACTGCGCGACCTCGTTGGGAGAGCTGTGAGCCTGAGTAGGTTTCTGCATTCCAGTCTAAGGGGTTAAAACTTCCAACAGCAAATCGGCCTGGGATTTGAGGACAAGATTCCTCTGGGTCCGTCCCGCAGGGCCCTGAGCTGATCCTTTATTTATGCTGGGCTGTCTGTCTTTGTTCAGTTTTGTCTGCTTCGCCAGATTGGAAATGGTTTGCTGGAAAAAATTATGGTGCTGTCTAACATGATGTAACAAGATGTCATCTTCTAACTCCAACGCATAAAATGGATTTACAGGAAGGAGGAGAAAAAAAAAACAAAGCTCCAGGGAGCACTTGACTCAGATAAAAACCACTGGGTTTTGTTTGTGAATGTCAAAAAGCTGCATGCTATTTTACTTAGCAGAACATGAGAACAGACTGACGTTGCAGGGGAAAGCAAAAGATATGTGCTCTACTGCCCAGAGGAAAAGTTTGCTGAGAAATTTTAAGCTAGTATTCATTTCACATTGCACACATATACAAACATGCCACAAACCCTACATACAAATTGCGCAGGCACACAAAACATGTGCCACAAACACTGCACGCACACACATGAACACGTAACACCCACCCCATCTAAACCTCACCTAGACACAACACACACTTACCACCCACACACATCAGCACACATCCTCTAGCATCACCCAACAATGTCACCGCAAAGGCAAATACGTTATTTTTAATCAAGAATTCTGTTAATTCCTCTACTACTGAGCCACAGGAGTGAGTATATAATCTGGGTCTAAGCTTTTCTGATGAACATCTGCAAGTCTTACGAGCTCTCTTTTATGAGGAAGCATAATGGAAAAGACAAAGTGGAAAAAGGGTCAAAGGTTTTGTGGTTCTTTTTAAATATACGACACTGCTAGAAAGGCACATTCCAACCCCATCCTAATATCGTGCAGGGGAGTAACTTGAGTTGGATAGGATGTGATAGGGTTCCTGAGTCATCTGTGTTTCTTAGAACACCGTTGCTTTCTATCTGCATTCAAAGCAAGATCTGGCGCAGCCTCTGGGGAAGGTCAGTGCCCCACCCTCCCCACATACACACATATATTGAACATAAAGACATAGAAGGAAGGGGACCCATAAGGTAACCCATAGTTTCTTTTCCTTTCAGTCCTTCCTTACTCATTAATAAGCTGAAGATAGAGAGTATTGGTAAAATATTATGCATTAAGAAATGAAATAAAAACAATTGAATTAGTTTATGGAGTATTTCCATTGTTCTGGAAAAACCAGGTAAGTAAGCATGAGCTGTGAAATACGCATTGTGTCATTTCACAATCACACATATGCGTTAATGCTATTTTGTTTAAAACTGGCATTGCACAATATAAAGATGAAGGGTAAAATTCGTGCTGATAATTTTTAAATGACAATTTCTCTTAAAATGATGTTAAATAGTAAAAGTGCCACAAGTCAAGAGGAAGACTATAGAAAAGAAGAAAAAACTACATCTTAGAAACTTTAATGACACTTTTTCCCTACTGTTTGAATGAGACTCCCCACACTTCCATTTTGCACTGGGCCTAGATACTTGTGAGGGCTTCTTCTTCTAAAGGCTCCAGCCAGACGGGATGGGACCTGGTCTGGAGGGTACAATGACCCACTAACACCATGAAGGAAAAGTGAAAAGAGTGACTCCAGGCTCCCAGGCCCTTGTGTCCAAGCCACTGTGCTAAAATGGAGTCATCTGATGCAGATGAAAAAGCTATTAATTAGCTGACCAAAAGCTGTTTCCTTTCTGACTAGCCTGGGCAGATGTTCATTCTGGATTCAGCTTTTCCACGAGAAGAACAGAGGGTGCCAAGACATCGAGTCCACCTGGCAGCCTCCTAGCACCTGAGCCTCCCCGTTCCCTCTCCTGCTTTAGGTAAAATACTAAATTGCCAGTGATGAGAATTTACCCTGTGCTCTCCCATCATTGGGCCAGGGCCTGAGGCTTGAACAGTGTATATCACACAACACAAGGTTGGCTGACTGATTGAGGGACCTGAGCTGAAGGAAGAAGTGATCAAGACAAAACACTCAAAAGCAGGCTTTGTGGGGCCAGTGGATTTATAAAGCAACTGTGAGCACCAGTGAGCTCGGGGCTCATTTGTTTCAATTAAATGGAGCAAACGTTTATTGAGCATCTTCTATACACCTAGCCCAAATCTGCAGGGGAATTCATAACATTTTCTAGCTAGAAAAAATAAGATGATAAAGAGAAGTAGATTATGAGCAGGAGTGTAGCCTAATGCATAAGGGGAAGTCTCTGGATATGATTGCCAGATCTGGACTCCCCAGATGCATAGCCACGGGCACACTAGACCTCAATTTTCTCCTCTGAACAATGGGAATGATAATAGTGCTTTCTTTATAGTATTAGATAAGGATTACATAATGTATTAAATTTAAAGCTCGGAGCCCAGTTGAGCCACAAGTGCTTAATGTCTGTTTAGATGATGATGAAGATGACGATGATGATAGTGATGAATGATAAAAAGAGGAGGTCCTTGGTTTTCTGTGGAACATGGGAGAAGTATCTATTTGCAAATACATTGTTTTCCTTACTTCAGTCATTTTTCTTCTCAGAGTGCAAACGGGAAGGTCTTATACCTTATGGCCACCCAATAAATATTCGTTGGTGATGGAGATGCTGAATTGATGTTCCTGGGATAGGACACCAATAGGTCGGCTGAGAGCAGAGTCTAGAAGGCAAGATTAGAAGCATGGGGTCCAGGGCCTGTGTAAGAAAGCCCTGTTTCTCATCCAGCCACGGGTCCAGAAAAGACATAGATGAAGAGGAGGTGAGGGTCAGAATCTGGAAAACACCAAGTCAGATGTATGTAGAGGTCAAGTCTGCGTGAAATGGCACATGTTCAATTTCCAGGGATTAAAAAGGAAAAATTTTAATTCCACACTACTGAGGTCGATGGAGCAGATCCTCGATGTCCCCACAAGGGAACTGCACAGCTTCGGGATCTCAGAAGTTGTGGTCCTCTGTGGCATTTGGCAGGGCTCTCATTGGGTCCTCTGGGTCATCCCTGGATTTGGGGGCCCCCACAGGTGTTCACAGACATAGTAAGAAAGGATGATAGGGTTCTTTTCTGGAGAAGGACCAAGACCCCTGAAGGCTTCCAATTTTCCAATGTCTCAGAAAATTTTCTTGTTGCTTACCCAAACTATCCATTCCAATCCTGTGTTTCTCCATTCTGCTTTGTGTAACTGGATTTCCAATTTGGTTCTCACACTTTCCCTTCACGCCAGTCACAGCGCTCTCCACCATTTATTTGCATTGTACCGCATCTGCCTTTGCCAATCTTAGTAACTAAATAAAATAAATCTTTTTTTTATTTGATTGCTTTGTCCTCTATTATTGCTTTGCCTTTGTTGTTCCTCCACGATCAGGAAACTTGGATATGATACATTGGCTGTCAGCTTCCAAAAGTAATAAAATGTTCCTCTCCCAAATCTCTTTCCGATAGTTCATCACCCACAATCTCTTCCTACCTTGAAATGTTTGGTTTTATTGCTCCCCTTCGTTTCCTGCCCTTAGGCCAATCCATGTTCTGCTGGTGCCAGTTTTTCTCTTGCCCCTCACACCTAACCTTAGAGGCTATTGTCACCTCAGGTCCTGATATGTGAGTCACAAGGTTATTGCTTTACTGAGCTCCTGTCTGCTTTCCGGCACAGCCCCTCAATGAGCTGCTATATTTTGCTTGCAATTTCCCCGTGTCCCCACCAGCCTTTATCTTGATGGCCGAGCCCGGGCAATAACTACTCTGTCTTCTTTATCTAGACCCAGAGCTGTCTGTCTTCTGAAGTGAGCACTCCTGCACATGCTATCTGAGTCCTCCATCTCTCCATCACTTGTAGAATAGCTTTTGTTTATATTCGGTGCCTTGTCTCATGTTCAGATTCTCTCTGATAGGATTTTTAGAAGAACGATTTGGTTATTTCCTTATCAATGGAAATGGCAGGCAATGATGGAGAAATTCCATTGCTTGCTTTCTCTTATCCTCCTCTCTGATTTGATTTTCAGAAGCAACGCTTGAAGCTTTTGTTTTTTACACCTGAAACCTGCAAGAGTTCCAACCTGCCTTTTTCTGTGTACTCCTTTCAATCTGAAACCGTCTCTTAGGTCTCAAGAGCTAAGTACCAGACAGTATATGTGAAGTAATTGTATCACGTAAGAACTCGCGGCTCCAATTCTGTCTTCCTGTCCCCATGAACGTGTTCTGGCACAGATCAGAACTTTCCACTTCTCTAAGTCAAATTGAAGTAACGCAAATTTTGGCAGCCCCCAAATACACATGCTCCTTCCTGAATCTCTGTGCTGGGGTGCGTGGTGCACTTTCTATGTACCAGTAGCTTTGTGGAGCAATATTGTGCTCACGTGTTCAAAGTCAGTCCATAGAGAACTTGTTCTCAATGTGAAGTTTCTGTTTCCAGGACTCCCTGGAGGTCATTTCACTCTCAGTTTCAGTCTCTTTGTCTTGTTCCGAGGAGTGACTCTGGAAGGCAGGAGGTGATTTGACGGAGTTGAAATGAAACCAGGAAGTGCTATCCAGGGTTAGGTGTTTTGAAAACCTCAAGGATAGTGGCCTCAAAAGTTCCACGTAGACTTTGTCAGCGAGGAAAAAAGTTTGCTCTGCAGCTTCTCTTTTATACCCCCAAATCAAAAATAGTATATTAATTCTGATGTCTCCAAAGCATCAAAAAAAAAAAAAAGATAAGAAAAGAAATCATCTTCCTACATTGCAGGCCACAGGCAAGGGGGCCCCTGCAAGCCATGCAGGCCCAGGCTCTTTTAAACTGTTTTTTTCTCAATCCCTTGAATTTCTCTTCCACTGGTTACCTCATCTAAGGAAAGTTGGAGGTTGGTGGGATGTATTTGGTGAGATTCTGCACCAATACAGCTTAACCTTAAGTGATTAGATGAGGATAATACACATAGAATCTGGCCTTAAAATTATCAAAATAATATCAAGTGAGTCTAGATCCACCATCTACCGGCTGTGCGATTTGGAGCAAGTCACTTAACCTCTCTGATTCTCAGTTTCCTCATCTGTGCAATGAGAAGAACAATAGCACCAACCTGGTAAGGCTTTGTAAGATTTAAATTAAATAATCCACAGTTCTTGGCATATGATAAGTTCTTAGAAAAATGCTACCTATTGATATAACTATATGACAAAAGTATTAGAAAATAAAGAAGAGAAAAACAATTCTAACACAGTACAGCAATTGGTCGCTGTTTTGCAATATTTCCTGCTATGTATCTTTCCTCAGTTCCTCTCTCTTTTTACATAGTTGTAATCATACAATTTGGTACCTACATCGTCCCATTTAATATTGTATGAGACAAATTTTTCATGTTGCTACATAGACTTCATAACATATATTTGGAATGTAGGACACAAACTGACTAAACACAAATCGTTTTAACATAATGATGCTTCCCCTTCGGACAGGGGAAAACCCCATCAGCCAGGAGGTGAGGACACCTGCCAGGCCCCACAGCTGGGACATGGTGACAGCAGTCCGGGCAGCTCTGCAGCTCAGCCCCACCTCCTCCCAGCAGAGCAGCCCTGACCTTTCCCCTTTGTCCATCCACGCTAACAGTTATGGAATAGGCACCGTGTTAGGTTCTAAGCATAAAAAAACTAAAGACTCCAGGCCTGCCCTTAGGGAGCACATAGTTTCCTTGACAAGAAAACAAAAGGTGAAATACAGGAGGCTTAGCGCTCTACCAGAGATCCCACAGGAGGCTGTGAGTGCAGCAGGCAGAGGCTCGTCTATCTCAGAGCACGCAGAATGGGGCAAGCCTCCTGGAGGAACGACACTTTTGACTTTTTATTCTTCATCTCTTGGCATCTTAATCCCCTCCTTGCCATCTTCTGACCATTTTTTCACTGCCCATCATTCCATTCCATCCTTTTGACCCTCGGCCCTGCTGTGCACATTGCTCTCCCTGACTGATTTCTGTTACTGTTTCTCCATCATTCCCACCTCGTTGTTGGCCAGGCCCCATCAAGTGTGTACTTGGCAGGAGACCACCTGGACAAGTGAGCAGCCGATTCAGTTCATTCTACTCATGTCTTCTGAGTCTCTCTAGACACAGAACTCTGTGCAGTGGGTTCATTGGGCTTGGAGGGATACAAAGACTGTGAAATGAAATGGTTCCCTCCTTGGGAGGATTATTTGGTCCTGGAGGGTCAGAGGAGGAGTAGCAGGGGAGGTGTGGCAAAGACACAGTTGAGAACTGTAACAGCCAGCCAGACTGTGGCCATGCTTTGGTGAAGATATAAACAAGAGGTAATGGGAACATGAAGCAGAAACTGACTAATAAACCTAGTTGGGGATGAGATAGGTGGAGAGCATTTAAGTTTACAGAAGAGGGAGCTAAGAGAGTGTTACATATCTGGGTCTTGGAAAATGAGTGGGATTTTGTAAAGTAAAGAATATGGATGGCGGGCATTCCAGAAATAAAAACCTGAAAGTGGGTGATGTTGTGTAGAGAAGAGTTCATTGATATGACTGGAATACAAAACACATCTGGTAATCACAGGAGATGAGACATCTGTCAGCTGCCAGATGTCTACCCTCCAGGCTGTAGCTCCAAGAATCCTTTTTCAGACACAAAAAAGCAGCCTCAGAAACCTTCACAAACTGATCATTGGGATCCCACCGCACTGGTGAAATGGCTGGTTCCTTGCTCCATCAATAAAAGGCAATCCCACCACTCATTAACCCCTACCATCTCTCAGAGTTTCCAATAGCTTTTTATTGCCTTACTCTTAAATATCTACAGACAGTCAAGAATCACTTGACATTTGGGGAAAGCCCCAACATAAAGAAAGACCAGCTAAACATACAGAAAAAAAGAAACTCGGAAGAAAAAGAGATAATTCATGGAATGGGGTGAAACTCTAAAAGGAGATATGAAAAAATACTTTATCTATAAAACAAGAACAGGATGCAGTTAAATGAGATCACAGAACAAGAAACAGTTCTTGAAATTCAGAAGAGGCATAAAAAATTTAATAAAAGTTGGAAAATAAAGTTAAGGAAATCTTCCACAAGTTGAACAAATTGTTAAGAAGACAATGAAATGTGAGGGGGAAAAAATTGAGCTTCAGCCCAGAAGGTCTGAAAATAAGAATCTGATGAGATTCTGATAATAAGAATTTCAGTAAATAAATTGGCCAAATTTAACCTAAATAAAAATGTAGGATGCCTAGTTAATTTTGAATTTCAGATAAGCAATGAATGATATTTAGAGTATGTCCCAAATATTGCACAGAACATATTTACACTAAAAAATACTGCACAGAATATCTTTATACTAAAAAGTTATTTGTTGATTTTCTGCAATTCAAATTTAACTGGACATTCAGTATTTTATCTGGCAACCCTACTGGCAAAGAGAGAACAAATAAATTAAAGGGAAGGAAATGATTAACCAAATAATTCAATAAAATTTCCCAGAACTGAATAACATGAAAGCCCAGTTTAAAAAGTCCCACTGAGTTTGAAGAAAAATGAATTTTGAAAGACCCACAGAATGGCACTGGATGTTTCAATAGCAACTGGATAAACTAGAATATAATTGTTAAATTTTACAAAATTTGGTGAGAAAATTATTTTCATCCTGTAATTTTATAACTAGACAATCTATAAATCAAGTATGAGGGCAGAATAAAGTTATATTCAAAAATGCAAAAGTTCAGAAAGCTAACTTCCCACACATCCTTTACTAGGAAGTTACTAAAAGATGTGCTCCACCAAATTCAAGAGTACATCGAGAAAAGTATAACCCAAGATCCAGGAAACAGGGGAGCCACCTCAGAAGAGTAGCCAAGAGAAAATGCAGGAAGAAGTCTATATGATGGGTCCGTTCTGAAGCCAGGGAAATGGAGGACTCTCAGAGGAGAGCGTCAAAACCAAAGGAGACCCAGTAGAGTGACTACTAAGTTAGATAATGCAATGAAGCATAAAAAGAGAAGTAGAGATTTGTTTATGGAAAATTATAGAACTGAAAAATAAGGCAATCATAAACTCTAAGAAAACCATAGAGCTGTTCAAAAAATGAAAATGTTATTTTAGTATACTACTTGGTTCTGTGTAATTTTGTAATTACATAGATAGTGACTGATTATTGATATTACTAAAAATAGGGATGGGAGGTTCAGCAGAAGGGAGCAGGGAGGTAAAAATGTAAAATCCTCAAAGGTCAGAAGACTTAATATTTTTAAGCTGTTAATTCTTCCCAAACTGAGGTACAGATTCAATGTAATTCCAATCAAAATCACAGCAGAATTTTCTGTAGAAATTGACAAGATGACTTTAATGGAAATGCAAAGGACCTAGAAGAGCCAAAACAACTTTGAAAAAAAAGGAGGACAGAGTTAGAGGACTAATATTACCTGATATTATGACTCTTAATAAAGCTACAGTAATCAAATCAGTTTGTCATTAAAGATGGATGAATAGATCAATAGAACAGAATACAGAGTCCAGAAATAGATCCACGCATGTAGGAACAATAGATTTTCAGCAAAGGTACCAAGGCAGTTCAGTATAGAGAAGGTAGTCTGTTAAAAAAATAGGGCTGGAACAACTGAATATCCATATGCAAAAAAGTAATAACTTTGATTCATATCTCACACCATATGCCAAAATTAATTCAAAATGAATCACTGGTATAAATGTAAAAGCTAAAACTATGAAACTTAGAGTAGCAAACAGGAGAAAAACTCTGTGGACTTAGATTAGGCAAATATTTCTTACATACACCACTAAAAGCACAAATTGATAAATTGAACTTCATCATATTTTAAAACTGCCGCTTTCTAAAAATACTGTTAAGAAAATGAAAAGACAAGCCTCATAGAAAATCTTTGCAAACCGTATAGCTGATAAAAGGCTTGTACCTAGAATGTATGAACTCCATAAACTCAACAGTAAGTAAAAAACCCTTGATTTTTAAAATTTTTAAAATATTTGAATAGATACTTCACCAAAGAAGATATAAGAATGGCAAAAAAGCACAGGAAAAGATATTCAACTACTACAATAGAATGGCTAAAATTAAAAAGACTGACCATACCAAATGTTGGCAAAGATTTGGAAGAACTAGAACTCTCACATTGCTAGGAGGAGTACAAAATGGCAGAACCACACTGGAAAACAGTTTGGCAGTTTCTTGAAAAAGCTGAACATGCACCTACCATTTAATTCAGCTATTCCACTCCTAGATATTTACTCATTAGAAATGAAAGATGTTCATATAAAGACTTGTGCAGGAATGTTCATAGCAGCTTTATTTGTAATAGCCCAAAACTGGAAACAACCCAAATGTCCATTAACAGGTGACTGGATAAACAAGTGGTAGTATGTCCACACAGTGGGGTGCTACTCAAGAAGAAAGAAAGAAATATTGATGTATGCAACAATATACATGAATCTCAAAATCACTATGTGGAGTGAAATAAGCCAAGCAAAAAAGAGTACATACCACGTGATTCCATTTTATAAAACTCTGGAAAATGCAAACAAATCAGTAGTGACAAAGAGTAGATCTGTGTTTGCCTGGGGGTGTTGGAGTTGGAGGTGGGTGTTGGGGTGGTGGGGAGAAGTGGGATGGAGGCATGACCAAGTGTCACAAGGAAATTTTACAGGTGATGGATATATTAGTGATTTTGATTGTGATGATGGTTTCATGGGTGGACCTATGTCAAAGTTTATCAAATTGTACACTTTGAATATGTGCAATTTATTGTATGTCCATTATACCTCGATAAAACTGTTGACGAATTTTTAAAAAATCCTTATCTACATAAAAGGGAGACAGTTATAAAGTTTAAAATTGAGGAGCCAGGAAGTAACAATTTAAGCATAAAATTTAGAAATGTGAAGCTAATTGCCAGGAGAACTCCCAACAACAAAATAAATGCTGAGATTAGCTGCCTCTGGTGGCCAGAACAAGGGCAAGGCTGAAAGGGAACTGGTGGGGGGTAGCAGCAAGTGACTCATGTTTTCCATTCTGGGCCTTTGGCTTCTGTTGGATTTTTAAACAAGTGCAGGTATTACCTGCTTTTCATAAATATTAGAAGAACATATTTTAAACAAGGAAGTATATAGTTAGATTAGGAAAATTACTCTGGGTGGCATTTTGGCAACTGGATCATGCAGAAGGGTGCCAGGAACAGGAGCTCAGTTTGGAGGCTTCTGCAATAATCTTGGTAGGAAGAATGAACCCAGAAGGTATCTGAATTCAACCTCTTCTTGTTTGATGTGTGATGCGATACCTTCTCATTTCTCTCTCACTCTGAACCCTATCACTCTCCCTGCAAGCCCTCATGCTCTCCCGTCTGCCAGCCATCACACTCCGCATTCTGAGGGATAGCGTTCGTAGGAGTCACGAGGTGACCTGAGGTGTATACACGTGGGCACAAGGCAGAGGAGCATTGTAAGATCCAGGGACCAGACCCCAAGGCAGTTGGGGGGGGGGGGGGGCTTCCTGGGATGCCGTTAGCTAGTTACATTGCTGCCAGACCCTGAAACCTAGCCTGATTCATTCTTTACAGAAACATGTGTTACACGGCTGCTACCCTACCCACTTCGGCAGGGCCAGTGCCTGTAATTTAATTTCTGGACTCCAGTGATAGAAGCCAGCGCCTTCTGGTCATTTTCATAGAGTTTTTGCCAGCTACCCATAGTCTCTGTTAATCAAATTCTTCCCTTCCTCTGAATTCCTACATTCCTTTCTTGCCTGTGCTGTTGACATTGGCTGTGGAGTTGGAATTTTCCAGTTTCATAGAAACTGTAGCAGTTTTCAGGTTATGACTGCTCAGTAAACTCTTTGTTTCTATTATAGCCTGAGCCCTGGAGCTCTTGATGAAACAAACATTGTATACAATGTAAGTCTTCTCTGTGAGCAGACACCACTGGTCAAAGTACGAGTTACCACTGCATCAGTCAGCTAGAATAGCCCTCCACATTATCGATTGATTCAGGTTATTCTGACTTAATGTTGCTGATTTTGTAAATAATTGTAAGCAACTAAGGACAACAGAAGGGACACTTAGGGGTAGGGATAAATAATACTGCAAGATGACCATTTAAGGCAGCGAGACCTTGTTAAGTGAACAAAGCAGGTTACAAATCAATAAGTGCAGGATGACCCGTACGTGCATGTGTGTGTGGGCGCACATGTGTGTGCACGCGTGCGCAAAACTAGGAACATTAGACAGTGATTCTGTAAGACTGAAGGATTTATGAAAGATTTGTAGTTTCTTAATTTTTGCTTGCCTGGTTTTTCAAATGAACATGTGTTATTTTGTAATAATAAGAGAAACAAGTTATTTTAAAACATAAATAAAAACAGCAAGATCCTGGGCAAACACCATGTGTTGTCTGAATTCTAAATACCCCTACATGAAGGGCCAAGGCCTGGCCTGGCTGTGGGTGGTGGAGTGGCAGCAGGACATCCAAAGTGAGGAGCCAGCAGATTCACAGCCCTTTCAAGAAACCAAGTCCAAAGACATCAGATGGGTGGTTCAGAGAGTTGACAAAACGAAAGAGGCCGTGCATATATTAAAGCTGCGCTCAGAGACAGAAACCCAGGCACATTCATTCGTTGAGCATCCCCTTTGGGTCAGCACCGTGCTAAAAACCAGGGAGATGGGAGCGAGAGCAACCAGGGAGGGCCCAGGCAGGTCCTACTGTTCAAGCCTTGCTGGCAAGGCTGGGATCCTGGTCAGCCAGCATGGATGGCTTCAAGATCCCAGAAAAGAGTAACCATGCTGGCTTCAAACTAGAGGGAAGAGAAGCAACATTGCCGCAGTAGGGGATCTGCTGCTGCAGTGGGGAACCTGTTGCTGCAGTGGGGGGATCT
>NC_060271.1:114247981-114306375 GCF_021613505.1 Equus quagga | reverse complement strand
TGCTGCAGTGGGGGGATCTGCGGCTGTGGGGGAGGATCTGCTGCTGCTGTGGGGAATCTGTTGCTGCAGTGGGGGATCTGCTTACCCCCACTGAGGGCCCTCCAGCCTCCATACAGCAGTTTCTGCATTAATCCACATGTTTTCGGAGTTGATAGAAAAACCATTTGGCTAGGATGATTGCTATCTTTTATTTCTAAAAATTTCTTAAAATTATATAATGTACAAATATACAAAGCACTTTTACGTATATTCTCTTCTCAATAATGTTGTGAGTGGAATGAAGCAGGCACTGTTATCATAAGAGAGTAAACTGAGGCTCAGAGAAAATAATTGCCCATATTTACATAGTGGGTGGGTCAGGGCTGGTCCAAGGTGTTTTTTCAACAACACCAAGTAATTTACTCAATTCTGACACTATCTACCTGGAGATAGCATCGGATCCCACAGTGAAGGGCTCAGTCTCACTAGACTGCCCCATTTCAGATGCCAATCATAAGTTCTTACTAGCTGGCTATAAATCAGAGGTTCCCACAACCCCTTCCTTGGGTTTGATTAATTTGCTGGAGCAGGTTCACAGAACTCAGAGAAACGTTTTGCTTAGTAGATTACTGGTTTATTATAAAAGGATGTAACTCAGGAACAGCAGATGAAAGAGATGCATAGGGCACGGTATGTAGGAAGGGGTGAGGAGCTGCCATGCCCTCTGGGTGCCCCACTCTCCCCACATCTCCACGTGTTTACAATTCTGGAAGCTCTCAGAACCCTGTCCTTGTGGGCTTTTATGAAGGCTTTATTACAGAGGCATGATTGATTAAATCATTGGCCATTGGTGATTGAGCTCAATCTCCAGCCCCCAGCCCCTCCTCAGATGGTTCCAACCTCTAATCACAGGATTGGTTCCCCTGGCAAACAGGCAACCAAGACTTTCCAAAATTCCTCTCATTGACATAACAGAAGACACCTTTAGAGCTCTCACCACTTAGGAAATTCCAAGGGTATTAGAAGCTTTGTACCAAGAACAGGGATGAAGACCAAATATATATTTTGTATTATATCACAGAATCACCGTTAGGAACATGGTTTTCTGGCCTTTACTCCAATACTCTTTCCACCATACTATCTTGTATGTACTTGATCATTCACCATTTATTTGTCCAACAAACATTTATTGAGTACCTACTATGTGGGAGGCACCATGCTAAGTACTGGGGGTTCAGATATAAAGTCATTCACTCTTTCAACTGTCCTGCTTTGGCCCTATCATTATGTTGTTACAGGTGTGTTCAGAAAATCAGGTACAGGCCCCAGTAATTACACTCCAGTCTCTGACCTAGATCAATGATTCTCAATCTTGAATGCGCTTAGAATTGCCTGGGGAGCTTTTAAAAAATATCAGTGTTCAGGCCCCACCCCAAATCAATACGATTATGACCTCTGGTGTTTTAAAAGCCCCCCAGGTAATTCTAATATGTAGCCAAAGTTTAGAACCTCAGTTCCTGAGAGGAAACACAAAGCAGGACCATTTCAGTTACTTTATGGGAACCAGCAGGAGCTGCGAATAAATATCTGTGAATGGATTGGCTCTAACAGGACTGTTCTGAATGCTGGTCTTGAACCACCTGAGCTCAGAGGCTCCTTGTTTGTCATCAGATGCTCTCTGGGGGGTGGAAATTGAGTTGAGGGTGGTGGGTGATGACTTTGCAATAGGATGGTCCAGCACAGTGAGTGTTCTGGGTGGCAGCCAGAGGCCCCGATCCACATCTCAACCTCACACTGGAGAAAACTTCCTCCAAGTATAAGGACTTTGCTTGACTCTCCATCTCCATTATGCTTTCCTGAGTTTTTATTATGCATGTAGAGGTATCAGGGTAGAAGAGGGAACTTAGAAGAACTAGAGGGGCTTAAAGAGGATCTTATCCAAGCTCATGCTTTAACTAGCTAGGAAATTGAATCCCAGAGAGGGGAAATGGCTTGAAACAATTAGAGAACAATGCAAACAGGACATGATTCAGTGCCAAAACATGGCTACAGGCCAAAACTGCCTACTCTTAGTGCTTTTGAGGACTGATGGTTCACCATGGGTCACAGTGTACTAGCACTTTCTTTCTAAGTTGATTGACGTCCATATTTTCATCTCCCCAGAGGCATTTAGCTGGAGCAAATTCACAAACCAAATTAGATAAAGGTGGACAGGAGAGGAGCGAGGGAAGAGAAAGCAAATTATATCTGCTAAGCATCTACTGCGTGTACCAGCACCTCACAACAACTCCACAAGGCAGACATTATTTATTACTCTCATTTTACAAAGAAACAGGCTTAGAGAAGTTAAACTAATTTGCCTGAAATCATGAAGTTGATAAGTAGTAGTGGAACTCGATCATGTCTGGCACTCTCTACTATATTTACCATTTATGAAACCACAACTACGAATCTTAAATTCACTTTATATTGGTAGCTTGCCTGCAAGTCTATGAACTGGACAGTGCTTTATCCACAAACTGAGGATTGTGGCATTTGCTATTCTCTCCCCTCTTTTCTTTCTCATCAAACTTTTTATTTATTTCTGCTATTTCCCTGAGTTGGTTGATGTGACCAACATAAGCTGAATGTGATCATCTACATGCATGGCCTTGGGTGGGAGGGGTGAATAGAGATCAAGAAATAGGAAATGAATCTAAGATGAACTTACAACCTGCATCAGAAGCCTAGGACAGCCCCATCAAGGATGGGATGGCCATGGTAAACAGTATCCTGTGAAGAATTCCAGGGGAAAATGGAAATGTGGACCCTTTCTTCAAAACATTTTCAATTCGTCTAGGAATAGAAGATACTGTCTTCTAAACACACGAACACATAAATGATGGAAACATAGGTGCATTTTCTTCTTTTGAGGAAACCTTGGAAACAGATTTGGGTTTCTTGACCAACTGGGAGTACCATTCTGTTTTATTTCACCACTGTGAAGCATGGTTCATGAGTCAAAAGGGCTCTGTGACCTTGGGTACAACAATCATTATTCGTATCATTGTTTGATGTGATATGATGGGGCAACTTCCACAGGGTTACCTCCTTTTATTTGTTCATAGGAATTGCCTCTCATCACCAGACAACACAAAGAACCAGCTTAGATTTCTGAGAGACTTGAATAACACACTTATTATTGGTAAGTCCGATCCTGTGTGTTGGTTAGCATTTTGGAGTTTGGGACATTTATGGCTGAGAATCCCTGAGATGGCAAAGAGAAGAGGCCTCTTTGCCACTCCATTGGCTCCATTTGGCATTTTTCTCAGATACCTTTCTCTCTCACTTATGAAGAAAGTGATGATTTTTAAGATTTTGTAAAACAGAATATGCCCCAAGATACTCAGACACTCTGGCTAGTCAGTAAGCCTAAAAGAAGAAAGGGAAGGAAACGACCATTTACTGAGCATCTAGTCATGTACTCACATCCCCAAGGGGCAAGTATTAGCAACCCAAATATACAGAAGAGAGGACACAGGAAATGACACTCTATCACAGGCACAGGTTTTGGCATCAGATGAACTGACCTGGGTGTGCATCTTGGCTATACCACTGCTTAGTTCTATAAACTTGGCAGAAGTCTCTGAGCCTCATGGTTTTTTTCTCATTTAATTTTTTGACAGCTTTTTTGAGGTATAATTGATATACAGCATACGGCACATGTTTATTTAAAGTGTGCAATTTAATAAGTTTCGATATATGCATATACCTATGAAACCATCACCCCCAAAAATGTTTTCTCCTCCTCTTTGTAGGCCTTCCATTCTACTCCTCTCTACCCCTTTCCCTGGAGACCAGTGAGCTGCTTTCCACCTGAGTGTGGTAGGCAGAAATAATGGCCCCATCAAAGGTGTTCATGTCCTAATCCCCTGAACCTGTGAATACGTTGAGCTTTATGGCAAAGAGACTTTGCAGATGAGATTCCCCTGAGCCGAACATAATCACAAGGGTCCCTATAAGGGAAAGAAGGAGGGAGGCAGGAGGGTCAGAATCAAGGAAGGTGATGTGATGATGGAAGCAGTGGTTGGAGTCAGTGAGGGATTTGAAGATGATGCACTGCTGGCTTTGAAGACGGAGGAAGGAGCCATAAGACAAAGAATTCAAGTGGTCTTTAGAAACTGAAAGAGGCAAGGAAATGGATTCTCCCCTAGAACTTCCAGAAGAATGCAGCCTTTGTAGGATGTGGAAATGCTGACACCATGATTTTAGCCCAGTGAAATCCAGTGTGGTAGGCTGGATAATGGCCCTCAAAAATACCCAGTCCTAATTGCTGTAACCTATGAATATTACCTTATATGGTAAAAGGGACATTGCAATTATAATTAAATTAAGAATTTTGAGATGGGAAGATTATCCTGGATTATTTGGGTGAGGCTTAAATGTAATCACAAATGTCCTTATAAGAGGGAAGCAGAGGGAGATATTACTATAAAAGAAGGTGAGGAGATGCTGGAAGCAGTGATTGGAGTGATGTGTATGAAGATGGAGGAAGGGACCATACACTAAGCAACACAGTCTGCCACTAGAGACTGAGAAAGGCAGGGGAATGGATGCTCCCCTCAGAGCCTCCAGAAGGGACCAGTACAGCCAACACCATGACAGTGAAACTGACTTTGGACTTCTGACGTAGACATGTAAGAGAATGAATTTGCATTGTTTTAATCCACTAAGTTTGTGACAATTTGTTACAGCAGCAATAGGAAACTAATACACTGCACCTCTCTATAAAATGAGAACAATATATCATTTCTGGGGTTATAGTAAGGTTAAATAATTTAGTTTGTACCAGATGGGGTTCTTTTCCTGTAATGCCCCTATTCCTTTCTCCTCAACTCTGAAAGCATGTGGTCTTTGACATAAGTTGTCTTCTAGAGGTGGCCAATATTAGCAGGCAAAGATTTATTGGTCTTGTAGCAGCTCTAGTGGGAAGACTAGGAGATACGAAGGGCGGTAAGACCTGACCAATTGTAGTCCAGGACCAATAACCCCACAAAGCTGGTCCCTGGGTAGAGAGGGCAAATAGGTAGAAAACCACCAAGGGAGGTAGATTATGAAGAAGTGTTTTGTTTCAAAATGTAGGCTTTATTATTTTCCAGGTAAGGTGAGGCCCACAGATCAGAAGACAGTCACTGAAGAGATACTTTGTTACTCACAGTTCCAAAGAGGAGGGGCCACTGCACACCATGGGAGGCCATGTGAGGAAGCACCAGGTTCAGTAAGGAGGCAGAAGTAGTGGGAATAAAACGAGGGCAAGAGCCTTTATTTTTTATTTATTTATTTATTTAGGATGGATTTTTTTTTTAATTGCAGTAACATTGGTTTATAACATTATACAAACTTCAGGTGTACATTGTTGTATTTCGAATTCTGTGTAGATTACATCATGTTCACCACCCAGAGACTGATTACTATCCATCACCACACACATGTGACTGATCACCCCTTTTGTCCTCCTCCCTCCCTTCCTTCCCCTCTGGTAAGCACCAATCCAATCTCTGTCTCTATTTGTTTGTTTGTCGTTGTTTTCATCTTCTACTTATGAGTGAGATCTTATGGTATTTGACTTTCTCCGTCTGACTCATTTCACTCAGCATAATACCCTCAAGGTCCATCCATGTTGTCACAAATGGCTGGATTTCATCATTTCTTATGGCTGAGTAGTATTCCATTGTGTATATATACCACATCTTCTTTATCCTTATTTCCCTTGATGGGCACCTAGGTTGCTTCCAAGTCTTGGCTATTGTGTCTAATGCTGTGATGAACATAGGGTTGCATGTATCTTTATGCATTTGTGTTTCCAAGTTCTTTGGATAAATAACCAGCAGTGGGATAGCTGGATCATATAGTAGATCTATTCTTAATTTTTTGAGGAATCTCCATACTATTTTCCACAGTGGCTGCACCGGTTTGCACTCCCACCAGCAGTGTATGAGGGTGCCCTTCTCTCCACATCCTCTCCAATGCTTATGGTTTCCTGTCTTGTTAATTATAACCGTTCTAATGGGTGTAAGGTGATATCTCATTGTAGTTTTGATATTGTAGATTTGTAGCATTTCCCCGATGGTTGGTGATGTTGAACATCTTTTCATGTGCCTGTTGTCCATCAGTATATACTCTTTGGAGAAATGTCTGTTCAGATCTTTTGCCCATTTTTTAATTGGGTTGTTAGTTTTTTTGCTGTTGAGGTGTATGAGTTCTTTGTATATTTGGATATTAACCTCTTATCAGATATATGGTTTGCAAATACTTCTCCCAGTTGTTGGGTTGTCTTTTCATTTTGTTGATGGTTTCCTTTGCTGTGCAGAAGCTTTTTAGTTTGATGTAGTCCCATTTGTTTATTTTTTCTATTGTTTCCCTTGCCTGGTCAGACATGGTACTTGAAAATATACTGCTAAGACTGATGTCAAAGAGCATACTGCCTATGTTTTCTTCTAGAAGTTTCATGGTTCCAGGTCTTACATTCAAGTCTTTAACCTTTGAGTTAATTTTTGTGTACAGTGTAAGATAATGTTCTACTTTCATTCTTTTGCAAGTGGCTGTCCGGTTTTCCCAACACCATTTATTAAAGAGACTTTCCTTTCTCTGTTGTGTGTTCTTGGCTCCCTTGTGGAAAATTAGCTGTCAATAAATGTGTAGGTGGCAAGAGCCTTTGTATTGGTTTCCATAGGAAGGAACAGGAGAGGCAGAGTGGTTAGTCTGAATAATTTCAGCAGGCTCTGGGATATAGGGAGTGTCCCGCATTGCTGGTACTTGGCCTCGGGGTGATTAGGGCAGGAAAAATTGGCTTGGAGTGTAAGAGCCAGATAAAAGAGGTGTGTGTGTTGGGGGGTGGGGAAGGGTGACCTCTGGATTGGTTGGTCTGTGTATGAAAGGCGTGCTCCCGGGCAAATTGTTTGCTATATCTAGGAATGAGGCCCTTGATGCCAGAGCATCGGAAATACAGAAAATAAGAAAATATAGTTAATATAGTTTTCTGGATGGCTATCCCAGATTGTGTGGACATCTGGGGTGATTCAGTGGGGGTCATAAGTAGATGATGAAAGAATTGGAATTGGCCCTTAAAGTTCGTTACTATTTAGAGAAACAGTAGAGAAGACGTTACAGACATTTCTTATTGGAAGACAGCACAAATAACTACACAGAGACAAGTGGGTTGGTGAGGGCTTGCTTGCAGCATAGGGTGTTAACAGACACTGTTGGTTGGTTACTCAGTTTCTATTCCCAACCTTCCTTTATTTTTCCACCTCCGCCTACCGAGTCTAAAAAGTCAGATGCTTGCTTTCCCATATTCCTTACAGATAAAAGTGGCTACGTGATTAAGTTCTGGCCAGTGGGAAACTAGAAGACATTTGCTGGGGAAGTTTCTGGGATGTATTTTTCTTTCTGGATAAAAACAGAAAGGTTCACAAGGAGAACACCTTTTCCTCTCTTTACTGTTTCCTGTCTTTAGATATAATTGTGATGCTTGGAGATGTGGCAACCATCTTGGGCTATGAGGCAACAAGCATGAAAATTTAAAACCAACATGCTAAGGAAGGCAGAGCAGAAGGATAGAAAGAACTTGGGTCCTTGCTGTCATCCCTGAGTTATAGAACCAATTCTGAGACTGCCTACCTCTATACTCTTTGAGTTAGGTGAAAATAAATATCCTTGTGGTTTAAGCCACTGTAAGTTCAGTTTGCTGTTACTTATAGCTGACAGCATTTCCTTACTGACACAGAAGGTCTACATTAAATAGCAGTAGGAGAAAGGTTTATATCTACATCAGATGAGTAGCTCATTACCAGGGTTCTAAATTTACTTTCTGGCATTTTATCTTTTTAGCCTAAGTGAAATTTTGGTCCATCAATGTATCAGTCAGGGTTTTGGCAAGAAACAAATGGTAATTCAGAAAGGATGATTGAAGAGAATTAAGGAGATTATGCAAAGGTTGAATCAGGATTAAGGTAATTAACAGAGGATGATGAAGCACCCTGGGACTCCATCTAGCAAGTTAGGCTGCCACACAGTGGGCCTCGCCAGAAGGAAAAGTGGAGGGTGTGGGTCCCAGAACTCAGAGAAAGCTGAGCTATAGGAGAGGAGTGTGGCCTTAGGTGGAAGAGAAAGACACTGCCACCCAGCAGCCCCACAGGGAGGGAGCCAGGAGAACAAACGCCTTGATCTCTTTCTCAGCCCACCCTGTAGACTCCTGCCAGTTCTTTGGGTTGTCTGAACTCTGCCAGAGACAAAGGGCCAGGGAGCCAGAAGAAGCAAGCTGGACAAGTCAGTATGAAGTGTGTGTGTGTTTGGGAGGTGTTGAGAGGGACAAAAAGAATAATCAGAATTAGATTCCACCACTGGTTTGTCTTAACATAAATTTGTCACATCTTCTAAGTGACTCATTCTAGCACCAAGACTCCTGAAAAACTGAAGACACAGCTGCCTTCTCAGGAAATCCAAACCTTTGATTTCAAATACCTTTTAAATTCCATTTCAAATACCTTTAATTATCACTGGGTAACTAAGAGTGTGCTAAGTCTCAGTTACAGGGATTTTTGCAAACAGGGAAACTGGGCTATGAGAAATGGGTAGCTCTGGGCCTCCAGTTACATATCTGTGGCCTCTGCCAGCAATGGATTGTATGTTCCTCCACTCATTACCACTGAAGAGAGTTGTTCCAATTTTATTGGCAGAGGCTTCTTTGCCTCTTTTCTGAGGTCTGTTATTGAGTACATGTTTTACCTTATTACTATCACGTTTTGAAGAGGAAGCAATTACGTGGGCATAGAGAGTACCCCAATAATAATGAAAGTGCAATAAAAATAAGGACTTGGGATTTCCTGCTTGTCAGAGTGTCTCCCTGAGCATTGCAGAGAGTGCCCTATTAAATGTAACTATTAAATCAATGGCTCATGAGGTTGAGCAATTCATCAGCTGTGATATTCTGTCGTAGGAGTCAAGAAGGATTCAGAAACTTGTGGGAAAATTACCCTTCTGGGCCACAGAGAAGGTTAACACCATCTCTTAACCTCATAGGCATGTCAAAGGGGCTTTTAATTTTTTCCTCCCCCAAATTAAAACAGTGATACATACATCTGGCTAAATTAGACAGTACAAAAGGGAATACATTGATGTGGCAGTTTGCTGGTACCCAGCACTTCTTCCCAGAGGCAACTTCTGCAGTGGTTTCTTGTACAGCCTTCCAAGATATTCTAGGCATGTATGATCATACACGTATTCTTTTAAAAAGCTAACATTTACTTCATTTGATGTCAGGATGGCAATGAGGATCCATCCCATCACCAGTTATAGTGGAACATTGATTGTTTCTGATTTGCTGTGGCAGATTGCTTCTGGTGAACCGAGAAAGGATGTAGATGAAAGAGGATGCATTAGTTGGTGCAAAGTCTCTGGTGTTTGAGTGGTAAGGGGGGAATTCGTATTTATAAGAATTGTGGAATTGGGTAACTATTGCTAAGCAAGCAATGCGTAAGTGTCAGAGACTTCTGTAGCAGCATTTAAAGAGCTTCTCATTGTCTGCAACGAGAGCTGGAGACCAGACACAGGGCTTAGCTGTGAGAATGGCAGAACTTCAGAGAAGGCTGAATTCTCAGCCTAGGCAAATCTCCAATGCCAAAATCAGGGCCTTGATGGGCAAGAAAGTAGAACCCTGAAAGACAGGAGATAACAAGTGCTGGCAATGTTGTGGAGAAAAGGGCACCCTTGTGCACTGTTGGTGGGAATGTAAACGGTACAGCTGCTATGGAAGACAGTATGGAGATTCTTCAAAAGATTAGATAGAATTACCAGCAGTCCCACTTCTGGGTATATATCCAAAAGAAATGAATTCGTTTTCTGAAAGAGATATCTGTACTCCCATGTTTATTGCAGCATTATTTAGAATAGCCAAGACATGGAAACAACCTAAGTGTCTATCAATGGATGAATGGATAAAGAAAATGAAGTTTATAGATATGCAATGGAATATTATTCAGACATAAAAAAGAAGAAAATCCTGTCATTTGAGACAACATGGATGGAGCATGAAGGCATTATGCTAAGTGAAATAAGTCAGACAGGAAAAGACAAATGATGTATGATCTCACTTGTATGTGGCAAGGGGAGGGAGGTGGGGAAGACGGGTGAAGGTGGTCAAAGGGTACAAACTTCCACTTATAAGTTGAATGAGTTCTGGGGATCTAATGTACAGCATGGTGACTTTAGTTAACAAAACTGTATTGTATACTTGGAAGTTACTAAGAGAGTAGATTTTAAAAGTTCTCACCACACACAAATAAAGAGGGAGAGCCGGCCCGGTGGTATAGTGGTTAGGTTTGCATGCTCTGCTTCAGAAGCCTGGGGTTCGTGGGTTCAGATCCTGGGCATGGACATACACACTGCTCATCAAACCATGCCATGGCAGCATCCCAGATACAAAATAGAGGAAGATTGGCACAGATGTTAGCTCAGGGACAATCTTCCTCACCCACCCCCCCAAAAAGGGAACTATGTGAGGTGATAGATGTGTCAACTAACCTTATTGTGATCACCATTTCACAGTATATATGCATATCAAATCATCATGCTGTACACCTTAAACGTACACAATGTTATATGTCAGTTACATCTCAATAAAGCTGGAGAAAAAAAAGAGCCTTCAGACTTGAGGTTGGGATGTCTGATTTGACGCTCTTGAGAACCTTGAACCTTCAGATTCCTTGCACCGTCTGGGCCTGCAGAATTGGGCCTCTCTGACTTGTTAGAAGGCAGAGGCCACTCTTACTTAAAAAAGGTCAAATCTCACCTTGACCCGACCAGGGAAGTTCTGGGGCTATAAAGGAGAGAAAGGATTATGTGTCACAGGGTCTGTAGGACCTGACTCAAAGCAGAGGGATTATGCTTAAGGGTGGATCATGAGTATATTGGATTAAGGGGGCAGAATATAAAGCTGGTTTAGGGGAATTTGCTAATAAGAGGCACATTCCCATGACATAATATTTAATACCTCCGCACATGCCCTGCGAGCCAGTTCTAACATACTTCTGGGATGGTTCTCGGAAGCTGGGAAAAGCAGTGGCCACATTAAATAAAGTAGAGATACCAGAAATGTCATGGTAGAATGTGGATAGAGGAATCAAAAAGCTCTGAGAAGTAAGCAGGCTAAAATGCATTGACCAAATAAGACCAGGAAAACTTTGAGCTGCCTATGTTCTTCTGGAGGGCCTGGATGACTATTAAGGTGATGGCAAATGCTCTGGAAGGGGCACCAGTATCATTGAGAAGCTCAGTGGTGTTTGTCCTCTGTAGAAGAGGGCTGATGGTAGAAGATGCTGTTATAGAATAGGATCCTCTAGTAGCATGGAGATGACAGGATCCTAGAATAGCAGAGCCAATTGTAAAAAGCAGTGGTGACGTAATTACCATTATGGATAGTACGGTTGAAGTGGCAGCCAGGGGTACTAACCTGACCTGGAGATGGCTAATAGAATACAGTATTTCTAGGGACAAGATAGATGGGCAGACAGAAAGGGTACTGCTTAATACATAATCAGAAGAGATTAAGAAAGGATAAGTAGAAGGTTGGGGTCAACATCACTCCAATGGAAAGTCATAATCTCTTGCCTGATTTCAGGATGTGAGCCTATTCTCAGACCTAGAACACAGGGACTAGAAGGAGAGACTGTGTGTCCATGAAGAAGGACCTGGAACACCATGGCAAGTACATACAAATTTCTTCAGTTCTTCTCCAAAGTGACTTATGGTTATTTCCTTGGATAATCAGAGACTGAGAAATGAGGAATACCGTGATCTTTTGAGGAATGTTGGATACAGTGTCTAAGTTGATTGGGGATACCCAGGGGACCAACGCATCATCATAGCACCCCGGTCAGAACAGGAGAATATTGGAGTCAGATAAATAATGGAGTCTTCAGCCAGGTCTGTCTCACAGTGGACCCACTGGGTCCTCTTACCAACCTGGTGGTCATTTCTCTGATTCCTGAGTGTATAATTGGAACAGACATACTTAGTCATGGATAGAACTCTCACATTGGTCCTTATGCATAGAATGAGAGCTATTATAGCAGGAAAAGCCAAGTGGAAAGCCCGTGGAACCTGCTCCCTCACCACCAACCAAGATAGGAAATAAAGACAATATCACAGCCAGGGGGAAATAACATTCACATGGGATAGACAACATTATACGTTTATAATCTTGTTCCTGGGCTATGTTCATTTTCCTGTTTTGTGTCATAATATATTCCAAAGGAACCCAGACCATCTGGCCATTTAACAGAACATCATATTGGTCTACAATATCAAAATATCATGTTAGTTGGACCTGATGAGCAAGAAATGCAAGTAATCTGGATGCCTTGATGAGACACATACATTCCAGAGGGTGGATAAAACTCACAAAAATTCAGAAGCCTGCTACATTGATGAAAATTTTAAATAACAATGTTATTCTTAAAGTTTTGACATATTTTGAACTTATAGGAGAGATTCAAAAAACCCCTGAGATTTTCTGTATCTTTACCCAGCTTACTTTTATGTTAACATCTTATATAAACATAGAATTTATACCAAAACAAATAAAATAACCTTGGCACAATAGTATTATGTAATGTACAGACCTTATGTGGATGGTGAAGTGGTCCAATGATCTAGGGTACGTCAGGACATTTCCTCCAAAATAAGGGTAAACTTACCGTATTTTGTATCTCCTACCACTAAGAAAGAAGCATAACACTTGGTGGGTCTCTTCAGGTTGACGTTGATGTGGCTGGTTTAAGTAGGGCTTATAAGTGAACATAAGTGAGGCCATCTTGTCACGCCAAATGACCCTTTCCTAGTTAAAACCTTTCCAGCATGTAATCGTTATAAATTACTGCACACTTTCACAATTTCATGGCCCTCGCCCTGTGCACATACCCCTGCTGAAGTACTCTGATAACTTTGTTCTTAACAATCTTAACAATTTTCCCAAGGAACAAGAAGGCCGCCAGGAAGAATGAACACCTGTAAGGTATCCATCATCACTGACAGAAGAAAGGAACAATGAGAGGCCCTGGAGTCTGTCATGCCAGAAGGCTGACATTTCTAACCCCCCCTCCTTACTGCCCATTTTCCCTATATAACTGCCTCAAGATTCTGTAATTCTCTAAGATGGCTTTTTTGAGACATTAGTTTACCATCTTCCGATTTGCTGGCTAATCAAAAGCTTCCTTTCTTGATGTCTAACTCATTGTGATTAATTGGTTCAGATAGTGGTGAGCAGAGCGAGCCCATTGCTCTGTAACAGGCTCAGATCAAGAACGGACTCAGCCACATGTCCAGCCTGCAGTGCAAGGAGCCCTGCCACTTTGGCCATATCACCTGACACAACTCATGAAACTGTGGTAGAAGAAAGACCATGTGGAGCCTCTTGCAAGTCCCAAAAGAAGAGTCACATTGCAGCCCTCAAGAATTCTGGAGCATGGCCATGCCAACTGGGGGAGAGAACTATACACATTTGAAAGCATCTTCTTGCATGCTACTGAGCCCTGATAGAGCCTGAGCACCTGGCCATGGGGCATGAAGAGACCATGCAACCCAAACTGCCCATCATGTATTGTATAATATCAGACCCGCCAGCTCATAAGTGTGTGTGGGCCTAGCAGCAATCTTTTAAAATGGAAGTAGTACATTGAGATTGAGTTTGAGCAGGCCTAGAGAACACACATGAGCTGCATGAACAGATGGCCAAGATCTCCATTTCTCCTACCACTATTGTACAAACACCTCTTGCTTAGCCCATGGAGAGTTTCCTTGACCAGATGATAGAGGAGGAAAAGCCTAAGCTTAGCTGAAGATTGATATACTTGGTCTGTGGATGCAAGAGGAAAATGGACTGCTACGTCACTGCAGACCTCCTCAGAGTGAGACTTATGCTCCCAACGGGCCGAGTTTAGGCCAGTGCTCCTGGTCATCCATTTTGTTTGGGAGAGAACTGGCTCAAGAGAAGGATGTACGTGGACACTGGCAGGGGCAAAGGGCTTAGCTGGCTAGTCAGAGGCCTGGAAGGAGCAAGTTTGGAAGATTGGAGACAGAAAGATCTGGGGTGGGAACCTAAGGGAGTGAGCACAAATTGTGAGGATCTTTGTATCATATGCTAATAATCCTCAAAGAGCATTCAACACAGCTGGGCAGAAGAGTTAGGAATAAATGCATCAGTGTCAGAGAGATCTGTATTCAAACCCCCGACTCTGCCATCCACTCGCTGTGAGATCGTGGGCAAGCTGCTGAACCATCCTAAGTCTCACATCCTCACCCATCAGAAGGATGTTTCGAGAATTAAATGACATGCATGAGGGGCTTACATGGTACCTGGCACACTCTGAGTGCTCAATAAATGGCAGGTGGTCGTTATTGTTATTTCATTTAATATGTTCAACAGTCCTAAGAGATAAGCACTAATTAGCCAAATTTATCAGACAAGAAACTGAGGCCCAGGGAAATTAAGTGACTTAACCAGATTTTCAGTTTGTCAAGTATCAGAAACGGGATTCAAATGAAGATTTGTTTGGCTTCCATGCCCATGTGTGGCTTCAACACCCTGTCTCAGAGGAACGGCCCTAGAAGTGAGAGACAAGACATGGGCTTGCTACAGGGTGAATTCTCTCTTTCCTTTACAACAATTCTGAAAGGAAAGATTATTCTCTGGATTTTACGGATGAGGGATCTTGAGGATCAGAGGGATTGCAATACCTGACTAAGGCCACATAACTAGTAAATGGAGGAAGCTGGGATTTGAGCTACTTTTTCTGTATAACTTAAATATTCTTTTACCTGGGGCAGGGTTGGTGATGGGATTCATTTTAGGGAAATTCTACGGGGAGAATCTCAGAAAATTATTATTCCATCAGGGCTTGGAGCTCAAGGACAGTTTTAGGCTAGTGGACCTTTATCCGAGTGCAAAGGACCTTCTTTACCAAGAGTCAGTAAGTTATTAATAGGGTTATTGCCTAAAGTAGGACAAAAGCACCTTCTAAACAATTTGAGCTCTTTGCTTCCTTGCTATTTACTTAACTTATAAAGTTTATGATCAGAGTTGCCTATGATCCAACTATGTTATAAATTCATGTATTTTATTATTATTCACGTAGTGGTTTGAGCACACAGGACAGATGTGGTCAGTGTGGGAAGTTCCAGCAGATACACACTACAGGAAATGTTCAGAAGATCAGTTGTGCAGTGTGGGGGTCCACTTTTTGGACCAGGAGCCCCCTAATCTCAGGGATGACCTTAGCATAAATTTACCTAAATTGCAGCAAGATGGTCTGGGCCCATGTTTTGTCACACCCTCAGTGGGACCAGCCAGCGTGCTTTAATGCCATACTCCTTCGGTTTGTCCTAGAGTCTTTTTCCTTGTACACTCTGTGATATTGTGATATAATAAGAAATATATATTTGATCTTCAACTTGGTTCCGAGCATGGAGCTTCTAAAATCCTTGTGTTTTGTTGTGTGATGGAGGCTAGAATGGCCTTTTGTTATTCATAACAAGCCTCTAAAACCTGAGTTTATGCTAATAAGTTAACTTTTGGATGATGTGGGCTGGTTGCCAGAGGAACCAACCACATGATTAGAGGGTGGGAATGTTCAACCTCACCCCCAGACCTCCTGGGAAGGGACCAGGGCTGGAGGTTGACTTAATTACCAATGGCTGATGATTCAATCAATTGTGCCTATACAGCATAATGAAATCTCCATAAAAACTCCTAAACATCAGGGTTCTGAGAACTTCTGGGTTGGTGAGCACACGTCGACGTGCTTGGGAGGTTAGCATGCTTGAAGCTGGCATGGAAGCTCTATGATTACTGCCCCCAATACCTTGCCCTGTACATCTCTTCCACTTGGAAGTTCCTGAGTTGTATCCTTTATAATAAGCCAGTAAGAATATGTAAAGTGTTTTCCTGAGTTCTGAGCTGTCTAGCAAACTAAAACCCAAGCATAGGGTTTGTGGGAACCCCCAAATTACAGGTGGTTGATCAGAAGTACTGGAGGCTCCAGCTTGCGATTGGAGCTGAAGTGGGGGGTAGTCTTGTGGGACTGAGCCCTTAACCTGTGGGGTCTGCATTAATGCCAAGTAGTTAGTGTCAGAATTGCATTACATCGTAGGATACCTGTTACTGCCTACAAACATAGGTTCTTTACCCGCTACACAAGAGGGGCCAAATGAAAACTGGAACGCCGGCCTTATGGCAAGGAAAGGGCTTTTATTTCTGATGATATCAGCCGGGAGACGAGAATGAGCCCTCAGATTTGTCTTGTCTCTTCTTATGTCCCCGAAAGAGGGGAGGAGAGGGGTTTTAAAGGTTTGTGAGGAATGTGACTGCTTGTAGAGAGGCAGTGGGGAGTCAGAGGCCTTGCTGGTTGGAGCTTTCCCACCAGCCTGCATTAGGCCTTGGGACACTGTTTGCAGGGAGGAGGAGGAGATGATAAGGAACCCAGGTGGGTGAACTTGGCGGTTTGTCTCCATGGCATATTGTGGATTCGGGAGTCAGGGAGTAAGCAGGGAAAAGAGTGCTTTGGTTTTAACCCCACATATGCTGGGTTTAATGTAGGGGAACTGATATTAGGGCTGGCATCACACCCAGTTGTTGTCCTCAGAGAATCTGAAAACCGCTTGGTGTGGAAAACCCAATCATGTGGGTGTTGGAAGTATTTGGGGTAAAAAGGAGCTAATACCCTCAGGACTCCAGAGTTTTGATCCTTTCCTTCAGGTCCCACCACTCCACCTCTAAGAAAGGCCCCAGACTAGAAGGTGATATAGAGAAGAAACTGGGGCGACTCATTGAAGTCAGTTAACCTTTATTCAACACCTGCTGTATTCAAAAGTGTAGATTATCTTCCTCCATTCTTGTGGTCTGTTCTAGGAGTTACAGAGATGCAAAGATAAACTATTACACAATCCCTGCTTTCAAAACATCTTCAGGAGCTTCAGGTTTTCCCCTTTGACGTCAAGAAACCAAAAAACTTGTAGGAGTGGGGGGAAAAAGAATTCAGAGATCTTTTATCCTAGCAATCTTATTTTAAAGATAAAAATGAGGTCTAGGGTTCACAGAGATAATTGGCAGACTTGGCTTTTGTATTAGTGTTTCCGTCTGCTGTTTATCTTCATTTTCAAACACAATTTTAGCACATCTTAAATATTTCAATATTTCTGAACAAAATCGACAAGGTTATGAAACTGATTTAGAAGAGGAGCACAGGAACTTTCGATTCACGGACAATTTAGCTATATTGAAGCTATGCATCCATAGATGTTCATTATTATTACACCATAAATTTTGGGAGGACAGGAAGCTTGTACATAAAAAAAATTCGCCACCGCCCCTCCCCCTGGTGCCTTGTTGAATAAACGAATAAAACACATAAACATACGTGAATGACTGATGAATGGCTGTGTGTGTGATGTACAATTTTTGTACTGTTTATTATTTTTAAGATTTTTAATTGGTGGTCTTTGTTGAAGGCCAGCAGGAGGAAGGCATTGAGTAGGAAACGAAAAGAGGTTGGAAGCACAGTCCGCACCCTTTATGGGGCCCAGAGTCCCCTAGGTTAGGGGACAGACACACCACGTGAAAGCGATGAGTACCTTTTCCGAGGGGTATGGTGAAAATGCTGCGGGTGCTCAGACAGGGAAAGTTTTCCTAGGACTGGGGAAATGCTGAGCCTGCTAGGAAGAGCTTGGCGCTGCTCATTAGGAACCTGAGTTCTAGAACCGGTTCCACTACTGATTTGCCCCGTGACTTCGGGTTAGTAAATTAGGCTTGTAAATTAAACTCCCCAGATTTGTTTCCCACTCTGAAACTCCAGGCGTTGGACAGACTATTAGGTTCCCTGGGGCAATGCCCTGAGTGATCTCCTATTTCTATTGCTTCTCGCCCCTATGCCCCGTCGCCCCCTCGCTCTCTCGGTCCTTCCTCTCCCAGAGACTAGACGAGGAAACGAGCGCGGCTCCTTTAAGGGAGCCCTCGACGACAGGCGCCCGGGAGCCCCCAGCAGGGGACAGCGGAGCAGGGCGGGGCGCCGGGGACCCGGGCTTCCCACGCAGTCGGGGACGCCGCCGCGTCACGGCGCTCGCAGCCAATCAGGACGGCGCCTGCCTGGACGCATTACTAGGGCGACGGGCCGGACGCCTCCCCGCTCCGGGATGAATTAGCGGCGGGTTCTGCCCGGAGGTTGTGACCCCCAAGGATTGTCCAGGCCGCCCACGCGCCCCCAGCGGCGTCGCGTGTGGTCCCCTGCTGGTCACAGGTGGGAGGCTGGAAGTGTCAGGTGGGGGTTCCGGCGCGGGGAAAATGGCGGCGGCGGCCGGGGGATCCCCGAGTGGGCGGAGGGGGAGCGGCCGCACGGGCTCTTCCCCCTGAGTCGCGGGCCTCCCCGGGCTGCGGCCCCGGTAACGGTCACTTGACCGGGAATTGGGGACCCGACGCAGTTGGCCGCGTCTCCGGCTCAGGTGTGAGCAGGACCTGGGGAAGCGAATCCTGTAGGCTGGTGGAGGCGTCGGGGCCGCGCGGGCTGGGCGAGGGCGAGGGCGAGGTGGCCGCCGCGTGCCGGGGGCCAGGCGTCCCGTCGATGTTAAAGATGAGCCTGAAGACCTTCCTGCTCCGGACCTGGGCTGGCCTGGCAGCTGCACCACCCCAGCACCGTCCGAGCTCTGCCGCGGTTAAATCCGATTTGTCAAACGTCCCACGTGCCAGGTTTGGACGTGTGGTGTCAGGGCAGCGGCTGGCGCTGCTTTATCTGTGCATCCTCTAGGCGTCAGACGCCTGCTTATCGGCGCTGGAGTGGCAGTGCCACGAGAGGAAAAGTAGGCCCTAGCCAGGGACAGAGGTACCTTATCTCTGAAATGGACATAGCATTTCCAGTCCAAACAACCTCATTGTACTGTTGTGAGAAAAAAAAAAGACAATATATGTGAAAGGGCTTAAAAAAGTTAAAATCGCAGTGATAACAGTTGACATTTATTACTGTGCATTTGAATTACCAGGCATTGATCTAAGGACCTTGTATGTGCTAACGTGGTCACTCAGCATCATTGTGAAGATAATCTTTGTTTTACAGAGGAGGAAGCTGAGGCACATGGAAGTTTATTTGCCCCACATCGGACAACTAGCATTGTGATTCCGGCTGTGTTCTTAACCACCATGCGTACCATCCTCCTGTATCATACAGATGTGTTATGTGTTAAGGGGATATTTGTGAACAAGTTTTCAACAAAGTAATTTTGTTTGTGGGTTTTAGTTGTAATGTATAAATAATAACCATAATTCATTCCACTGGCATCTGATTTATATTGTGATGACTACAGTTACTTTGGTTAAATGGTATATCCATCCTACCTTTGCTGCCCATTATTTAAAAAAAGTGTTTTAAAACAAAAAGTTGTGACTGATTTCTAACAGGAAGTGCAATTAAATAAGGAAGATTTTAGTTTTTATTAAACTTTAAATTTGTTGAATGCCTTTTAAAAAGAAAACTTGTGTTAGGTTCATTGCTTTGACATATTTGTACTAATTTTTCTAGTCTCTATTTATAGAAAAAAGTGATAGGAATAAAAGTGGCTGGGACATTCATTCTTTCATTGAGCCTTTGTGGAATTGCCCTGCAATGTACCTGGATTCTAAAGATTAATTCCTGACCTTAGTCTTGAGGAGTCCAGGGAGAAGCCCCAGGTCCAGAAGTTTGTAGACTAGTGAATGAGACACACAAATAAATGATTAACTCACGCAGTGTGATAAGGACTCAAATATAGTTGTGCTGAGTACAGAGAGCTGTGGGAACACATACAAGGGAACAGTTGCTTCTGCTGGGGTAGCCGTGGTCCAGAGAGGAAGGGAACTGACTGCAGGATTACCAGAGAAAGGGCCTGTAGCCAAAGGAGGAAACAGTGCAAAGTCAGGACAGGTGAGAGTGCGTGGGTGTCCAGGGGTCAGAGCAGAGGATTTGTAGGAGTTGCTGAGAGAGAAGCTGGGAAAAGTTGGTGCTGGATTGTGAATTCTCAGCTAGGAGAGTGACTTTATCCTGTGGGACCTGTAGAAGGATCTTAATCATAGGAGTACCATGATCAACTTTATGTTCTGGAGAGGTGACTTTGGTGACAGAGTGAAAGAGAGAATGTAAGAGGAAGACCAGTTAAGGACAGTCTCCATACTCCAGATGAGAGGTGGTGAGTGAACCAGAACTTCGGCTGTGGCAGAGCAGCATTCATAGTTCACTGCATAAATTTTGAAGGCAGAATGGAAGATTGACTGGGTGTGAAGAAGAATAGTATGGGGGTGGGAAACACCTGATGAGTGAGTAAAGGAAAGAGTAAGGTGGGTTTTTTTTGTTTTGGTTTTTTGGTAATGATATGGTTGGAGATTGGAGATATTAACTAATTTAGGAAAAAGGATAACGCAGGAAATTCTTTGTTACTGGGTTTTGGGAGAGTTGTAAACCCTCTGAATTTGTTGGGTCAAATAAGTTGTAATGAAACCAGGCTTATAACTTCCTCTAGGCCTCTGATTTCTGATACTACAAAAAACTTAATTATATCATCAAAAGTCTAGAGGGTCTAGTGTAAAGGTTGCTCCATTGGAGGAAAGCTACACAAAGGGAGTGGGAAGAATAAGGTATGTTTGGGGCAATATGCTAGAATAATGGTATTAGAGTTTTTTTCTTTCTTTTTCAGTAAGTTTTTAATATATTTGTATTGAAGTCGTTATAATTGGGAAGTAATCACAAATGAATTCTCTAGTTTTAAAACTGATCTCTACTCAAACATTCATAATACTAGAGTTGTTTAGCACCCAACAACGTAACATGAATGCATTCTAAATTGACTGTAGAAACCTTGCAAAGATGCAGGATTTCATGAATTCAGAGCAAGGTCAAGAATTGCTCAAACCATAAGCTCAAATCAAAGAATTAGTGAGTAGAGTAGGTATAGATTTCTGAAAAAGGACTCTCAGAGTAATTGACTGTAAAAATGATTGATAAATTTGACTTCAGACTTCACTAATATTGAGAACTTCCCTCCATCTAAAGATACCGTTAAGAGAGGGGCACAATACAGACTGGAAGAAGAAATTTGCAACTCATGTATCTGACAAAGGACTCAACCTAAATATGTGTATGTGAGTGTACAATTAATAAGAAAAAGACAATTTAATTAAAAAATGTACAGAAGTCTGGAACAGGCACTTTCTAATAGAGGGTCTCTGAATGGTCAGTATGCATATAAAAAGGCGCTCAACGTTATTAGTCAATAGGGAAATGCCAATTAAAACAATAATGAGACACTACACACTTTCCAGAATAGCTAAAATTAAAAAGATTGTCAGTGCCAGTATTGGCAAGGATGTAGAGCAACTAAGTCTCTTTTATGTTGTTGGTAGGAATGTAAAATGGGACAGTCATTTTGGAAAACTGTGGCATGGGTAGGTCTAATCCTACCCATGACCCAGCAATTCCATCCTAAGTATATAGGCAAGAGAAACAAATGTATGTGTCTACCAAAAAAAAAAAAGTAACAGAATGTTCATAGCACCTTTATTCATAATAACCAAAAATTAAACAAAACTCAAATGGATATCGGCAGTAGAATGGATGAATAAATTGTTGTATAGTTTTAAAGTGAAACAAAAAAGCAATAAAAGAGAGTGAGTTACTGATCCAGGCATCAACATGGATGGATCTCATAGACATAATGAGCCAGACAAAAGGTTGCATGCTATATGATTGCATTTAAATGAAGTTCAAAAACAGGTACAACTGTCTCTGGTTATAGCAGTTAGCATGGTGGTTCCTGGTGGTTAATGATTGGAAGGGGCATGAGGGAACCTTCTGGGATGTTGGAAATGTTCTATATCTTGAGATGAGTGGTGGTTACATGGGAGTATGTATATGTAAGAATTCAAGTTGCACATCTAAGATTTGTGCAGTTTACTGTTGTACCTTAATTTAGAAAATTTGGCAATATTAGACCAGTTAACTTTTGATGAGGAAAACCAGCAGGGGTGATGATGAGAGAGGTACTTTAAAAGAATTTAAAAGCAGTATGAAATCTAGAGTTTTTGTTGTTGTTGCAAAAATGAGTTTTATATAATTGTCTTGTAAAAGGCAAATGTGAAATCAAGGCTGTTATATGCTGTTTCACAGTTTGGTCACAAAATTATGTCTCAAACCCTTTACCAATTGATGAATTCCTTTTCCTAAGAATTAGTGCATAGTTGTAAGTGTAACCTAAATTTTGGGAAATATAAGATACATTATGAAAATAAGTTGATTTATATTTTGTTTCATTTTTTTGGAAAATTCTGGTCAAATGTCTTTTTTATCATTATGAAATATAGCCCCTGTTTAAGAGAAATCACTGTGTGGCCTTTTTTTCTACTGTGCTGATTGCTCTTGGATAGTGAGTACTAGCCGTGATTCCTTTGGCTTCAAGGTTCTGAATGTAACACTGGAGCTAAGAAAAGCCTTTGGTGAGTTTCCTATACCCCTGGGTAAGGCTGGAAAAAGGCCTTTGTGACCTTCAGTTTGATTTGACAGCAAGTGTTCATCACACCTCTACCTAGTCCTCTCCGTCTGGCAGTAGGGCCATGGAGATCCTGCTGTGACAACCCCGGGAGGCAGATGGAAGGGCCGGCTGAGGGGCAGCCATCAGTGAAAGCTGCCTGGAGATGGTTAACCACTTGACCAGCAGTCTTTCACAATTGAAGCTTCTGAAAACTTAAATTGTTCACTTCCTCACAGGAAGTAGATTACTGTTCTAGGGACGATACAGGGAAGATTTATGCTACCCTTAGTTTTCCATCTCAAATAGGAAGAGGTGACCTCCCTTTTATGTTTGTAAGTATATGGTTTTATTCCCTTGGGACAACCTCGTGGAACAGGGGGCTAGCATGTTGGTTAGCTGGTGTCTAGTGGTGTCACAGAGCAAATGATGGATAAAAGGTGGGAATAAGAGCATGATGAGGAAAGAGAAATGAGTGGTGGCAGCCATTCTTAATGGCTCTGTGGCTGGGAGTGTGGAGTGAAAGTATTGTTTACCCTGGCCTGGCAGTGACTCTCCCAACCAGAATGTTTAGGTATCTTGGGGGAAGGCAGCTTTGTCTGTGGCTCTTACTGTTTCTGCTCTCCTGTTGTTGTAATGCAAATACTTTCTTAGAATTATTTTTTCTTTATATTGTGTAGATTTAATAAAATTTGCCTATGTGGGGTTGGGGAGGAAAATTATGGTAACTAGGAGTGGCTTGAACACCAAAATGTTTGTTTATTTAACTTGAACATTTTGGGATACTTACCATGAACTTGGTGATAGGAACAGAGTTGAATGAGACATGGTTCCTGTCCTTGAGCTTACTTTCTGAAGGAGGAGATAAACAAATTGGTGTCTTTAGAGATCACTGAGATTTTGTTACTTGTCACCTCTAGGTTTTTTATGATGAAAAGTGAGCCTGGCAACTGTGAGACTATTAGGAGGTCCATAGGTGGTAATGATGACCCTCTCTTTAAATAACTAATAATATTAATAGCAGCTAGCATTTATTGAGTGCTTATTACATACCGGGTTCAGTCCTGAGTGCTTTAAGTTTTTGAATCCTTTAATCCTCACAACTTCCCCTAAGAGGTAAATATTACTAATCTTCATTTTACCTGTGAGGAAACAGACCCATAGAGGTTAAGTAACATGGATTTGAACCTAGGCAATCTGGTTCCAGAGTCTGTGCTGTAATGCCTGTTTTAATCCAGTTTAAAGTTAAGATATACTGTACTTATGTGGGTTTAAGTGTAAGAGATTGACTATTTGAATAAAAGTATGCCTTGTATTACAGATTATATCCAAAGTTTCTGAATATCCATTCTCAACCTAATTTACTGTAGCTGCTTAGGGTGGTTTTCTCTGTAAGGTGGGAGTTTTAAATGAGATGTCCTTTTTGCCCTTTCCCCTTTCATATGTTATCATGATTGCTTTGGAACTCGTTTAGTACTCTTGCATGTCCCATTATATCATTCTGAAATTCAGTAAAAGTATATTACTGGCTTTTTATTGTTTGTGTTATAACATATACATAATGGTATTTTGTGATTCAAACTGAAGAGTGTGTGAATTACTGGAATAACATACTTGTTAATGGGAACAACTACAGATTTAAACTTAAACTATATTTTTAGCATGGCTGTGCATCAGGACCAACTGATTACATTAGAGGAAGAATTATGTTTGCTTTGTTCTCTCTAAGAATGGGAGAGAAGCGTAGAAGCAGGATTGAAATAATCTGGAGTAGTCCAGGGAGTGCTAGAGTGACCTTATTTTGCTGAGTTTATTTATGGTAGTAATGAAACCAGCACAATTTAGCTTTTCTTTCCTTCAGAGAAGAAATACACTAGAAGTTAGAGTTAATTAAGATTGAATCTTTGCTAGAGCTACTGTTATAAACAATTCTTGGCTATTGAGTGGGCTGATCTTCAGTGAACTGAGTCTGCCTCGGACATTATTGTTCCCAAAGCTGTATTTATTTCTCTTTCTTTTTTAAATTTTTTTTTCCTTTTTCTCCCCAAAGCCCCCCAGTACGTAGTTGTATATTCTTCCTTGTGGGTCCTTCTAGTTGTGGCATGTGGGACGCTGCCTCAGCGTGGTTTGATGAGCAGTACCATGTCCGCACCCAGGATTCGAACCAACGAAACACTGGCCGCCTGCAGCGGAGCACGTGAACTTAACCACTCGGCCACGGGGCCCGCCCCTATTTATTTCTCTTTTTATCTAGATCTCTTAACTGTTGAAAATTAGGGATGTTACATTCTTATTTTGAATTAAGAATTTTAAAATCGTATGTGGTTTTCTCTTGCAGTTGTCCTTCAAACTTCTTAAGGGCCTTTTCCATACATATTTGTTAGCTCTTTACATTTCTGGGGGATGTTTCTTGTGGCCGCTGTAACAAATTACCACCAGTTTGGTGGCTTAATACAACAGAAATTTGTTTTTTGGCAATTCTGGAGGCCAGAATTCAGAATCACTGGGCTGAGATAAAAGGGTCAGGGGGCCATGCCACGTCCAGAGGTTGTGGGGGAGAATCTCTCTTCGCCTCTTCCAGCTTTTGGTGACTGCTTACATTCCTTGCTTTGTGGCAGCATCACTCCAATCCCTCCTCTGTGGTCACATTGCCTTCTCCTTTTCTTTCTGTCTGTGGTCACCTCTCTCTGTCTCCCTCTTAAAAGGATATATGTGATTATATTTAGGGCCCATGGTGGATAATCCAGGATAATCCCCCATCTCAAAATACTTAATTCTATCCACAAAGTGCTTTTTTTTTTTTTCCATAGAAGGTAACATTTACAGGTTCCGGGAATTAGGACCATGGGTATCTTTTGAGAGAGTCATTATTCAACCATGGTGTTTGTTAATCTATGTTTTGCAGGTACGAGATTAGATTAATTATTTAAAGTTACAAAGTTGGATTCAATCTCTTTCTCTTTCTTTCTTGCTTGATATGTGGTTCCCTACTACTACCTCCTTTTGGAAAAAAGTAATGTTCTCTGTTTATGTGGATTTGTTATACAGCAATGTTTAGGGATTCCTTTTTTTTAAAAATTAGACTTTTTGTTTTGAGATAATTGTCGTCACATGCAGTGATAAGAATACAGAGAGATCCTATGTGCTCTTTACCCAGTTTTCTCCAATGGTAGTGTGGGGGCCTGGAATTGGCCACCCCAAGGTATGTCTCTTTGGCATGAGGGTTATTTGGGGCTGGTTGCTGCAGACAGGAAAGCAACTGAAAAGTAGAATTTACTTACCCTTTGTTAAGAGACATTTACATTGTAAAGGAAATCTCCATCTGTAAAGTTGCTTCCCTTTCTGTACCAGGAAGAAGGGGGGATGACCTTATCTCTAGAAACTTTTAATCAATGCCAAAGGCAAGGACTTAAATCTGCATTTTGTTTACTGTACTTGTGTGGTAATCTCCCAAGATCAACTCCCCCTCCACCCCCAGCATCCTCCTTTGTAGTTAGCTGAAGATGATATTTAAGGTGGGGCTTCAGCCATTTTGGCGAGTTGCTCAGCTTGCCTGAGCCTCTCCCATGTATACATGTTATAAAGCTTTGTTTAATTTTTCTCCTGCTATTCTGTCTCATGTGAATTTAATTCGTTCTCTGGCCAGACGAACCCAGAGAGGGTAGAGGAAATGTCTTCCTCCCCTACAGTAACATCTTGCAAAACTCTAATATAATGTTGCAGTGGGAATATTGACATCGATACAGCCAAGATAACAGAAGAGATTCACCATAAGGAATGCTTGTATGGTCTGTTGATAGCCACACACCCCCTTCCCTGACCTCTGACAACCATTAACATGTTCTCCATTTCTATAATTCTGTCATTGCAAGAATATTGTGTAAATGAATTACACAGTATGTAACCTTTGGGGATTATCTTTTTTTACTTAGCATAATTTGGAGATTTGTCCAAATTGTTGCATATATCAGTAGTTTGTTCTTTTTTATTGCTTAGTATTCCTTACTATCCCTAGTATTCTTTGGTATGAATGTACCCATTGAAGGGCATCTTAGGTTATTTCTAGTTTTGGCTTTTATGAATAAAGCTGCTATGAACATTCATGTACAGGTTTTTGTGTGAATGTAAGTTTTCATTTCACTGGGATAAATGCCCAAGATTGCAATTGCTGGGTCATATGGTAGTTGTATAGACACATGGGTTTATTTCTGAACTCTCAATTCTGTTCCATTGAGCTGTATGTCTATTCTTATGCTAGTACCACACTGTCTTAATTACCGTTGCTTTGTGGTAAGTTATGAAAATGGGAAGTGTGAGTCCTCCTACTTTGTTCTTCTTTTTCAAGATTGTGTTATCTATTCTGGGTCCCTTCCAAGTCCATGTGAATTTTAGAATCAGCTTGTCAGTTTCTACAGAGAAGTCAGTTGTGGATCTGATGGTGACTTTTAATATATTCACTGAGTTGTACAGTCATCCCCATCATTAATTTTAGAACATTTTCATCAGCTAAAAAGAAACCCCTTATCCAATAGCAGAGACACCTCATTCTCTTCTCCCGCCACCTCCCTTCCTTTGCCCTAGGCAACTCGTAATTCTACTTTCTGTTTCTATAGATTTGCCTATTCTGGACATTTCATATAAATGAAATCATCCAATATGTGGTCTTTTGTGACAGGCTTCTTTCATTTAGCATTATGTTTGCAAAGGTTCATCCATGTTGTAGTATCCAACAGTACTTAATTCCTTTTCCTGGCTCAATAATATTCCATTGTATGGATATACCACATTTTATTGATCTGTTCTTCAGTTGATGGACATTTGGATTGTTTCCCTTCCTTGGCTATTATAAATAATACTGCTGTGATCAATGTACAAGTTCTTGTGTAAACATATGTTTTCTTTGGTATAAACCTAGGAGATGAATTTCTGGGTCATGTAGTAACTATATGTTTAACCTTTTGAGTAACTGCCAGAGTGTTTTTCAGGCTGTACAAGTACCATTGGTAGTGTATGGAGGTTCTCATTTCTCTACATCCTCACCAATGCTTGTTAATATCTGTCTTTTTAATTATAGCCACCCTAGAGAAGTTATAACATCCTAGTGGGTATGAGGTTGTATCTCATTGTGGTTTTGATTTGCATTTCCCTGATAGCAAATTATGTCAAGAACCTTTTCATGTGCTTGTTGGGCATTTGTATATTTTCTTTGGAAAAATATCTATTCGGATCCCTTGTGCACTTTTTGATTGGGTTGCTTGCCTTTTTATTATTGAGTTGTAGGAATTCTTATTCTATATACAAACTCCTTGTCATATATATGATTTGCAAAAATTTTTTCCTATTCTGTTGGTTATCTTTTCCCTTGAAACACAATTTTTTTTTAAAATGTTTATCTGGTATCTGCAACCTTGCTGAACTCACTTATTAGTTCTGGGAGGTTTTTTGGGTAAATTTCTTGGGGTTTTCTATGTAAACCATCATGACATCTGCAAATAGGGACAGTTTTATTTCTTTTCTGTGTGGCTTTTATTTCCTTTTCTTGCCTTCTTGCATCAGCTAAAACTTCCATTACTATGTTGAGTAAAAGTAGTGAGAGTGGACATCCTTGCCTTCTTCCTGATAATAGGGCTAATACAATATGCATTCTGTTTACAATATGCATTTATTATTAAGAGCAATATTTGCTGTAGATTTTTTGTAGATGTTTGTTGTCTAATTGAAGAAGCTCCCTTTTATTCCTATTTTTTTCTGAGAATATTTCTCATGAACAGGTATTGAATTTTATCAGATGATTTTTTTGTATAGATTGGTATGATCATGTGAATTTATATATGTTTTTATTTGTTAATATTATGAATTACATTTGTTGATTCTTGAATATTGAATTAACCTTGTATCCCTAGATTAAATTCAACTTTTTGTATATTGCTGAATTCTGTTTGCTAATACGTTGTTAAGGATTTGTGTGTTTATATTTATGTGTTGGTCTGTAGTTTTCGTTTTTTTTTGGTACTGTCTTTTGTTGGGTAATACTAACTTCATAAAGTGAATTGGGGAAATGCTCCCTGCTCTTCTGTTTTCTAGAAGAGATTGTGTTAATTCTTTAAATATTTGGTCGAATTCCCTAATGAAACAATCTGGGCCAGGAGATTTCTTTTTTGGGAGGTTTTTAATTACAAGTTTAATTTCCTTAATAGTTACAGGGCTATTCAAATTATGTATTTCATTTTGGGTGAGTTGTGTGCTTTCTAGAAATTGGTCCGTTGACACAAAGTGGGAGTCCTCATTGCTGCTGGGCAGAGGTGGGAGTTTCAGCTCTGCTGTAGGCCCCCACTGATACTACCCTGCCTCCTTACTGTTCCCTGCATGGCCTCGACAGACACCACGGAGGGTGGTGAAAGTCCTGACTCTCTGCTAGTCTTTGTCTTGTACCTCCCCTGGCGGGGTGAGAAGTGTGCCTGATTACTGTCATGGGAGTCAAAGTCCAGGCTCTCCAGGTGGTCTCCATAGACGGCTTGTGGCAGGGGAAGAGGCTTTTACAACAACCTGGCAGGGGGGAAAGTCTGGCCTTAGATATCACCCCTGCAGGGTGGTGGCGGGGTGAGGGACGGTCGTGTTGAAGCACGACATCACACCCTGGTAAGACTGAAAGTTCAGGCTCCCTGCTTGGCCTTTGCTGTCTTGGGTGGGGATGGGCCACAGTTTTTCCTATGGTTTTTGGCTGGAGTGCAGTGGTTATTGTTTAAAAGTTTTCTGTTTTGCTCTGCTGTTCTTTTCTTGGTCCTTTGAAAGAATGGGGACTTTTTGTTTGCCCCTGTTGGCAATTCTGGATTACTGGCTTCTTCAGCTCCCTATCCGTGTGGTATAAGAGTCAAAAGGAAAACCCAAGGAACTCTTACTATGTCTTTCCATGGTACCTTCTTTTCTCCACCTCCAGAGTCTTTTTTAGTTTGTGTTATTTATAATGTCCCCATTTTTAGTTGCATTTAGCTGGAGCAGTAGGCAGAAGTACGTCTACTTGATTTTACTGGAGGTAGAAATTGGATGGGGATTCCTTTTTTCTTTTGGTGAGGAAGATTTGCCCTGAGCTAACACTTGTCCAATCTTCCTCTTTTTGCTCGAGGAAGATTGTGCCTGAGCTACCATCTGTGCCCATTCTCCTCTATTTTGTATGTGGGATGCTGCCACAGCATGAATTGATGAGTGGTGTAGGTCTGTGCCCAGGATCCGAACCCTCAAACCTGGGCCACCGAAGTAGAGTGCACTGAACTTAACCACTATGCCACCAGGCCAGCCTGTGGGATTACCTTTCATGGAAGTATGGAAGAAAACATAGTGTGGAAATTAAGATGCATAAATTTGCCAGTAAGACACTTATAAGTAAATTCTGGGTCAGTTACTTGGAAGTGACAGTTTAACTATGTCTTTATTTCTCCAGAGAGTAATTCTGTGGGTCATTTTTCAGTAAAACCAAACCCTCATTAGTTTTAGATCTCTTAAGAAGCCTGACAGTCCAATCAATTAATTTTTTTCTGCATTTATGTATGAATTCATAGTAAGTCTAAATTTCTAGCTTAGAATGTGATAGAGAAAAATTCATCTTAGGGAAAGATTAGTTTTATGGAAGGGACTAACTCAGTTTTTCTAGTGGTTGTCACAGATCTTGAAGCTGTGGTTTCTTTTCTAAAAGAAGAAAAAGGCATTGTGCATAGTGGTTAAGAGCTATGTAAGGAAAATTTGTGAAAGACTTTGAAATGTACCAAAAGGATTACTGGGTGTCTGCAGTGGAAACTAGGTGATGTCTAGAGCACTTTTCCTGGAGGTCTAATCTATGGGGTCTTCAGCTTTTATTGTTTTTTGATTTATTTTACACCTTTGTATGTTATGAGTAACTGACAGCAATGCAAATTATTCTTATTCTTAGGCATGCAAATGGATTTTGTTGGTTGGAGGTATAATTGATTTCTTCTCCTCTTTTGTGGGAGAAGCCAGTTTGGATCTGTTAAGCAAAGTCATTTCACCATTCCCCATTGCCTGTGCGTTTGTGCTCTTTGGACTTGTCTTTGAACCAGATGGAACATTTTATTTGTTCTGTAATAAATAAATGAGTTAAGTAAAATCATAGACAAGTGTTCATTTTATATTTGTATGGGAGACACAGTATTATCTTTTGGTTTGTTTTAATTATCCTTGAACAACTTGAACTCTTTGAGTTTTGCCTGACTGGTCTTGAATCTCCTGGGAGCACTTACTGTGGTGATTTGGAGCAGGGAATTTTATTTTTTAACCTAAGTCTGATTACCCACAGTAATCACAGTAGTGTTTTTCTGCTATTGTTGTTGTGAGGATTAAAAAAGATTTTGCAAGTAACACACTAATTTCTCACAGTACCTCATATGTTGTAGAATTCCTTTTTTTGTTATTAGAAGGCTGTGGGCAACTAATTTTATCTTCCTATGACTTAACTTCTTAACCTGTGGGGGAAAAAATGGGGTGCTTTTACTTGCTTGTTATGTTGTAAGTTTCACTGGCCATAATTGGAAAAAATGGAAGAAGTAACTGACAATAGTTACTTTTGGAAGGGAGGTCATTTTTAACATGCGAGTGACCTTGCTGCTCTGAAAGAGGGAAATGTAGCTTTTGATCTGGTGACCAGTTAAGTTAAAACAGCAGCCTAGTAATTCAATTCAGTAAACATTGATTGAGGAGACCCTGCTCTGCCTGCCTTTGTACTGGGCAGAAGCATTGGGCTGGAATGTGGCTTAACAGGGTAACAGAATGATTAACTTTTTGCCTTAAAAAAATTTGGAGGGTGGATCCTGATAGATGGAAGGCTTTAGAGCCTAGCACTTTGATATTTTTGGGCATGCTCACTAGGGAGTAGGAACTGGAAAAAGCCGAATTTTCCTTAACCTAGGAATAACCATTTTAGAGTTTCAATGCCAGTTTTTTGGAGTAGGAATGTGGGGTGATTGAAGAAGAGGGAGGAGCTAGAAAGATGGCTCAAGGATATCCATTATTACCTGTTAAATTGACGATTCCCTCTGATGTGTTTATAGATGTTTTACTTAAGGCTTTTTGGGGGCTGTGGGGGTGAGGGTGGATGGAAGTAGGGTAGAATTGGTGAATTGGTTGAGTTAGAAGAGGGGATCCTCAGAGGCTGAGAGAATTTAAGCCCCTGAGAATTTAAGCTTCCTTAGGTTTGGAGAAGACTTTGACCCTCTGTAGGTTATGTAATTGTAACAAGTTGGAGGTTTGTTCAAGCCAAGGGCATCCTCAGCTACTATTAGTTCAGGATAATGAAAATAAGCCTCAATGCAAAATGTCTACCATGTGAACATAAGGTCATCCCTCCTTCTTCCTGGTACAGAGAGGGAGACACCTTTACAGATGGAGATTTCCTTTACAAATGTAAATGTCTCTTAACAAAGGATAAGTAAATTCTACTTTTCAGAGTTTCTTTCCTGTCTGCAGTTTTTTAAAAGTAACCAGCCCAAGATATCCTTGTGCCAAAGAGACATATCTTAGGGTGGCCAATTCCAGTCCCCCACAACAAGGAGTTTATACATAGATAACTACAGTTATAACTAGTTTATACATTCGTTTTGATATAACAAAATTAAGTACCACTATAGACAAAAGCAACAGTCTGCCTAAACAAACATATTTAAAGCTTTATGCAAGATAAAATGGTCCTTGTAATTTGGCTTTAGAATCAGGGTCCAGGAAGTGGGGAGAGTATGTCGTACCTGCTTCCTTTCTTTAGGAAGGTCTTTGGGTTCCTCTAGCTATCTTTGGAACTTGAATACCCCAAGTTTTATGAACTGTGGGGAAGGGAGCTGGCCCTTACCCCACTCCTCGAGGTTGGGATCTAGGCTCACATTTTGCCTTTGCTGTCCTTATTCTGGTTAGGTTGTTGTTGACACCAGGGAAAAGCTGAAGCTCCAAGGACCCAGCCAGTTTTAGTATTACTTTCTCCCTCTCTCCTGGGGAGGGGAATGTGGGCCTCAGGATAATGGATAGATGGATGGGACACATGCTGGGCTCTTACTGTGTTCTTCCAGCATTCCCATTGTAAGCACAGTCGTCCCGGCTTCCTGAGTTAATAAGCCTGTTCATTAGTGTGGTCGTACTTAAATTTTTCAGTTCCATGGGCCCACTGTAGCCTTTTACCCCATGAGTCATCTGACTAGTTCAATTCACTGTCCCTAAACTCTGTTTTCCCTTTCTTCTCTCATTTGTCACTTTCACCAGCTGAAGGACAGAGTTGGGACTCTCTTCTGGGAAGCTGTCATCAACAAAAGGATGAGACGATGTGTACGTTGTAGGGGAACAAAAATTGTGATGCTTTTGAACCACGTGCAGTTAACAAGACAGTTTCTAGTTATTGAATGTACGTTCGATAGCTTTGAGTAAGTCTGTGTAATGGTTTCCATGCTTGAAGTGTTTCTTCTGCTTCATGTATCTGAACAGGAAGCTTTTCTGAATTGATCATAGTTATTCTGTTTATGTTGTGTTGTTGAAATGTTCTGTGGTTGTTCCATAAACTTTTCTTTGAAAAATAAACATATCTATTAGAAAGATGTATTATAAGTTTCCTGATGATAGAAAATAAAATGGTACATTTCTGTCAACAAAACCTAGCATTTCTGTTTGGCATTTGGCCATGCGATTCTTTTTGAATCTTTATGTTAAAAATCAGGTACTATTTTGTTTAGAGACCAAAATATTAAATGGAGTATGTCCTAGAGTTCAGCCCTTACATTTTCTGCTGTGTGCAGTAACTTGTTTTTATTTGACTCAGGTAGATGCTTATGTGACACCATTAGCTGGTATCCTCTTTGAGTAGTGAGGGCTTTTTTATGGGGGCGTTGGAGACTGGGGAAATCTTATCTATGTGGATAACTCTGACAACTGATTCTGGCCAAGTCTTCTCCCATCTCTAGGCTCATGTTCTCCATATCTGTCCAGTGTCCATTTGAAATCCCTGGTCATTGCCTTCAGTCTCAACTTGGCTAACGCTCCATTCATTCTCAGTCCCATCTTCAGTTCCCTGTGTGGATGTGTCTGTTTCTGTCTATTTAGTTGTCCAGGCTTGAACCGTCAAAGTCAATTTGACATCCCCCCAAACCCCCATCCTTTGCAATGCTTTTGATGTTTGTTTGTTTGCCTCCTCATTTTTATGCTTATTTTAATAGCCTACTACTTGGTTTCTAAAATAATAGCTTCCATTTATTGTGTATGTGATATAATAAAGAATATATCTGGTCATTGTCCCTGGTTCTAGACATAGCACTTCAAAAACCCTTGGAATTTCCTGAGTGGTAAGAGTATCTTTTGTTATTCATAATGAGCACCTTTTAACCATGTGTGAGTTTATGCTAATGAAGTGATTCAGGATGGCCCTTAGATAGTGTTGAGAGAGGGGCTGGCCACACCAGAAAGACTCAGCTCTTAATTAGAGAGTTGAAACTTTACCGCCCCCTGAACTCTGGGGTGGGGAGAGGGCCTGGAGATTGAGTTAGTCACTTGGCCAATGATTTAATCAGTCATGCCTATGTAATAAAACTCCGTATGTAAACTCTGGGACACTGGAGTTTCTGGGTTGGTGAAAGCATCAGTGTGCTGGGAGGGTAACACCTGAGTTTCTTGAAGAGAGGCCGTGGAAGCTCTGAATCCCCCTATCTTCTCTTCCTAGACCCTGCCCTACACATGTCTTCCACTTGGCTGTTGCTGAGTTGTATCCTTTATAATAAATCTGTGATCATTTAAGTATAGTGTTTTCAATGAGTTCTGTGAGTCATTCTAGCAAATGATTGCACTTGAAGGAGGGTTGTGGGAACTCCTGAATTTGTAGCCTAACGGGACAGAAGTTCTGATAGCTTGGGGACATCTGAGGCAAGGAAAGTCTTGTTGGGTGTCTTGCTCTTTAGCTTGTGGGATCTGATGCTAACTCCAGGTAGTGAGTGTGAGAATTGAATTGAATTGTAGGACACCCAGTTGGTGTCAGAGAATTGGTGTCAGAATGCAGTGTCCTTATCCTTTGTCAGAGTTGTGGTATGTGTTATGTACTTGCTACAGCTAGGTAGGTTCTGGTTTTATCATCCTTGTTTTAGAGGTAAAGAAAATGAAACTTTTAAGAAGTCATACAGCTTGCCCAGAGTCGCAGAGGTAGAAGTGTTGGAGAATGCAGTGCTTTCTGATTTTAAAGCCCTTACTCAACCCTTTGTGTTGGGCTGACTGCCTTCCTTGCTCTAGATGTTAGTTTCCCCCTCGCTCCCCAGTCTGGCAGCTATGGACTTGTTACTGCAGAAAACTGAGGTTCTTTTACCGAACACGCATAAAGAGCCAATTATTAAGGCATCAGCTTTTGAGAAAAGAAAAAAAACTTTCTTCTGAAGTTGACCTGTGAAGAGACAGTAGGCAACACTCTCAAATCTGTCTCCCCAACTAGGGCTTGGGGCAAAATTTATGGGATGAAGGGCAGGGTGGTCTGAAGTGTGGAGAAAGACAATTGGAGGTAAGGAGAAGTGAGGAAATTGATGAGCTGCACAAGCCCAGTCAAGCTTCATGGCTGTTCATAGGACACATGTTCACAAAATAGTGGTGGTAGTATGATCTGAGGGTAGAGTTTTCATCCCCTTGATGTCAAAAGGGTCACTTTGCACAGGCTTAGTTGGTGCGTTGGTGGTCTCAACCAGCCTGAACTGGACCAGGTGTCATTTCTCAGTTCCTGAAAAACTACTCTCTTTTTTTTTTTGCTTTTTCTCCCCAAACTCCCCAGTACATAGTTGTATATTTTAGTTGTGGGTCCTTCTAGTTGTGGCATTGAAAAACTACTCTTAATTACTCTGTTGATAAGATGGGGTCAGTTGAATGGTCCTAGAGGACCCATGGTTACAGACTAAGGACTGCTTTTCCTGAAAAAAAAAATTTTTCCCATAACTTTTGAGTATAAGAACTTTCACTTCTCCATTATTGCGGCATAAAACCCACACTCTCTGGCAGCCATTCAAGGCTCACCACAGTCCATCAGGCCCAAGCTAATAATACTGTTCTGATCTTTATATAGAAGAAAAGAAACAAACACCTGTTTATGTTTCTTGGATAGGCCACTCAATTTGTATCTCCAGTGAACTGCACTGGAGATGGAAGATATATCTTCCAGTTCCTTATAAACTATAATCGGGAAGTCAGAATATATTAAAAGAATGTCAGTATAAAAATAGCCCATGCTGACCAAGTGGGCAGTACAGATAGTGAAATGCTTCTGGGGTTCACAAGAAGAACAGCTTCATGGAGCAGGTGTATTTTGAGCTATGTCTTGAAGAGATGGTAGAATTTCGATAATTGCCATGGCTTGGGAGAGGAGCCTTTTAGGCAAGAAGCCATGAGTACCAAAGGAATGAAGGGGGTTTGTTGGGCGTGTATCAAAAGCTGGTGTTGATTGCAATGAATGCTTCAGTTTATCTGGAGGGAACCTTTTCTGAAGCCACAGTCTACTCCTTGTCTCAAAACATGTCTTCAAAAGCTGCAGCATATTGTTTTAACTAACTGAACTTGTGCTAAATCTTTGTTCTCTGAAGCTAGAGTTGTTTGAAATGAGCCAAAAGCTACTTTAGGGTCAACCTAGGGGATAATGTTGGGTGATTATATTGGTTAATACCAATTTTACTTAAAACTAAGGTGTAAATACAATTGAGGATTAACTTTTTATGTGTCACGTGAGCTGACCGAAGGACATTTCAAACTATCAAACTTCAAAAATATTTTGAGTAGTACAGCTTCAGAATAAACATACTCAAGGTAACTAGTCTGAAGGAGATAGCCTTCTTTATATTAGGTAAGTTTTTGTAAATATGTATTTTTAAAAGTTTTCTTTGTACATGAACATACTACGTTATTTTACACTTAATCTCCTGTATTCTGTAGGGTTTGAATCCTTCCTGAATCCCTAAAGCATAACAATTTATTATGCTTGGTCATCTGGGTCCCCATTTAAAATAAAAACTTTAATTGATTTTTGTTTTGATGATATAAGTAATTTTTATGCGATTTGGAAAATAAGTGTATAAAGAACAGATCAAAATCACATTACACAGATTTTGATAAACTTTATTAATATGTGCCACTTGTTTGTGTAGTTGCTTATACAATTTTGTGGTCTTCTCTTAATGTTATGAAGATTTTCCCATGTTATAAGATTTTGTTTTGAAGATATAGCTTATATTAATAAGTAAACATAATGTTTGCTGTTTTTTTCTTTTAATTAAAAACAATAATTCACTTAACTATTTTTTAAGTATTGTATCATGGCTATCTTTCTAAATGACAACTTATAATTGTGTAGTCTTTTCTTTTTACTGGCTGCATAGTATTCCATTGTAGGCATATACCATCATTTAACCATTTCTCTGTTGATGGACATTTATACTATTTCTAATTTTCACATACAAATAGTGCTTCATTGAGGATTATTTTTTTTTAAAGATTGGTGCCTGAGCTAACAACTGTTGCCAATCTTTTTCTTTTTCTTTTTTTTTTTTCCCTGCTTTATCTCCCCAAATCCCCCCTGGTACATAGTTGTATATTTTAGTTGCAGGTCCTTCTAGTTGTGGCATGTGGGATGCTGCCTTAACGTGGTCTGATGAGCGGTGCTATGTTGGAGCCCAGGATCCGAATCAGAGAAACCCTGGGCTGCTGCAGCAGAGCGCGCGAACTTAACCATTTGGCCACGGCACCGGCCCCTCAGTGAGCATTTTTATACATATTTTTTTTTTTATCACTTTTATGAGTACTTTTGTAGGATGGAAGATTAGAAGTAGAATTATTGGATAAAAATGTATTTGCCTTTTAAATCTTGCCGGCTATTCTGAATTGCCTTTTAAGAGGGCTCTATCAGTTTATATTCTTGGTAGTAGTATGTGTAAGAGTCCCTCAGGGGCAGCCTGGTAGCATTGTGATTATGTTTGCATGTTCCACTTCTGCGGCCTGGGGTTCGCCAGTTCAGATCCTGGGTGTGGACCTATACACTGCTTATCAGGCCATGCTGTGGCAGGTGTCCAGAATATAAAGTAGAGGAAGATGGGCACAGATGTTAGCTCAGGGCCGGTCTTCCTTAGCAAAAAAGAGGAGGATTGGTGGCAGATGTTAGCTCAGAGCTAATCTTCCTCAAAAAAAAAAGAGTCCCTGTTTCCCCACACCCTCACTTTTGCTAGATATTATCATTGTCAAATATGAAAAGGTAGTAATTGGAAACATGGCATTACATTGCTTTATTTTGGCTTTTTTAGTGTTTCTTTTCATATGTGACTGTTTTGATTCTTGCTTATTTTTCCTATTATATTTTATTCTAATTCTTAATGCTTTCGTATTTTACATATAAATCTTTGATTCATCTGGAATTTATTTTGATTTTATGGAATGAAAACTGTGTAATTCTGGAGAAGATTCAAGGGCTAGTGGGCCTTGAAATTGTGTGTCAGGAAAAATTTAGAAGATAAAAATAAATTTTGCTGCTTTTAGAAAGTAGTTCATTTCAAGTTCATTTAAAAACTTAGTTTATTTTTTCCCAACTCTATGAAGTTGGGGAAATAAGAAAATCCTTCCAACAAAAAGACCCGTTCTTACCAATGTAGAAGAGAGAGAAAACTCAATTTATTATTGAGTATGCTTGTCAGATAGATGCTTGTAGATAGTTTAGGAGAGACTACAAAATTCGAGTAGAATTTTATTCATTTTACAGTCAAATAGATATTTAACACTTCTTTTATGTTCTTGAGAGACAAATGGGTGCCCCTGTGATCGTCTCCTGCACACCTGGTGAGAAATTCCTGAGTTAGTTTCAGAGGTATGTGTTTACATTTCCGAGAGTGAGAGGACCTTGTGACCTTGCATTGTAAAATCTGGAGACTAAGATTATCTAATTCCTAAGCAAAATGTTTGACATTTGTTTTTAAGGAGATTCACTGTGGTAGGTTGAAAATGGCTCTCCAAAAGAAATCCAAGCTCTGATCCCTGGAACTTGTGAATGTTACCTTATTTGGCCAAAAAGAGTCTTTGCAGATGTGATTAAGATGAGGATCTTGAGGTGGGGCACTTATCCTGGATTATCTGGATGGGTCCTAAATGCAATCACACCTCTCCTTATAAGAGGGAGGCAGAAGGAGATTACATAGACACAGAAGAGGAGGAGGCAGTGTGACCAACCGTGGAAACAGAGATTGGAGTGATGTGGTCACAAATCAAGAAATTCTGGCAGCCACCGGAAGCCGGAGGAGGCAAGGAATGGATTCTGTGCTGGAGCCTCTTGAGGGAGTGTGACCTCATTGACATTTTGATTTTGGCCTACTAATACTGATTTCAGACTTCTAGCCTCTAGAACTGTAAAAGAACAAATTTCTGGTGTTTTAAGCCACCAGGTAATTTGTTTTAACACACACACAGAGCCACCCATCCCACCCACTCTAGGGAGAAGCGAGGGTTAGCTCTCTCCCCTTTATTAAACTAAGAAAAATCTCATTTTATTTACCCTTATATTAATTATTGGTAATAGCACTTGGTGCTTGGCTTCTCTTTGCTAATAACCATTATTGGTTCCCATTGTTGAATAACAGGTTAAAGTTAAATAGGCTACAATAGTGACTTTAAAAGAAAAATGAAAAGTCAACCTCGATATTATTTGTAAAGTTGATGATGACCTATTTTGACTTTTTTTAAAACCTGAAAGTGAATTATTTGGAATCATCTATATCGCGAGGTTCTTTTGAGATTTGCTTTTGAATTAAGAAGAACAAAGGCTATTTCTCTTATTAGCGAAGCTATATGGTAGTCACGGGGTGCTTATTAACCAGTTTTAATGTTGGATAAAAAAAGTCTTCTGCAATGGAAAGAATTTCAAGTTCGTACCCTTTGGTTATAACTTCCCCCCTATTTTACAAGTTCTAATTTTTTTCAACCAAATAGATTATAACTAATGCCAAAATTGAACTTTTTCTGACTTTTTTCATTGATAAGTAATTTCTTATGTTTTTGATGATTTAACCATGTATAGAGTTATTAGAAAAATTCTTTTTCCAGAGTTTGCCCAAATTAATTTTCCTTGCCTTATTTTTTTTTTAAATAATATGATTTCTTTTCCCAGTTCTACTTTTGTCTATTTCAGAATTTTTTATTTTGTTAGAATTTTCAGGACTCTAACCCAACTCATTTTAAAGTTCTGCTTTTTTTGTGTGTTTAAAATCAGGTATTTTTACGTTTATTCATATATCTATTTTTCTGTTTCTTTAATATTACCTTTATTTTAAAATCTTAATTTGACTGCTTAGTTTATGTTTTCTTTAGTTAAATATTATTATTTTAGACAGTGTACATGAGTAAGGCTTTGTGTGAATCCCATTACTTTTGATATGTGATGTCTTTAGATTTTTTCCTAAATATTCTGTCACATTGTTTCGAAACCTTGATAGAAGGCTTATTAAAAATATGGATGCTCTGACTCCACTCTAGAGTATTAAATGAGAATCTCTGGGTGTAGGGCCTCAATTTCGGTGCTTTGAACAAGCTCCCCAGGTAATCTAGATGCACACCAAAGTTTGAGAACTGCAAGTCTGCTTTATCCTTAATTTTTTTTCATTAATTCATCAGTTATTTAGGAGAGTTTAAAAACTCCAAATCATTAGGGCTCTTTGTTTTGAATTTATTAGTAGTTCTTAGTTTTATTGTGTTGTAATCAGAAAATGTGCCCTGTAAAATTAATTTAGATTTCCCTTATGGCTTAACAGACAATCAGTTTTGTAAATGACCTCTACTGTGGATACTTTAAAAAAGGTAGGCTATACATTTGGTATCTGTTGATTTTTTTTTTTATTGAGGTGAAATTCATATACCGTGAAATTTTAAAGTGAACAAATCAGTGGCATTTAGTACGTTCACAATATGCCACTATCACCTCTAGTTCTAAAACCCTTCATCACCCCAAAAGGAAACAGCCCTAGATCTTTAAGCAGTTGATTCCCTCTTTTCCTCAGCCCCTGGCAACCACCAATCTGCTTTCCATTTCTATGGATTTACCTATTCTGGATATTTCTTATAAATAGAATCATATGATATGTGACCTTTTGTGTCTTGCTTCTTAGTATAATGTTTTCAAGGTTCATCCATGTTGTAACATTAATTAGTACTTCATTCCTTTTTATGGCTGAGTAATATTCCATTGTGTGTATATACCACAGTTGTTTAACTATTCATCCATTGATGGACATTTGGGTTGTTCCTTCCTTTTGGCTGTGGTGAATAGTACTCCTATAAACATTTGTGAACAAGTATTTGTTTGAGTACCTGTTTCCAGTTCTTCTGGGTATATACCTAGGAGTGGAGTTGCTGGGTGATGTAGTAATTCTATGTTTAACTTTTTGAAGAACTGCAAACCTGTTTTCCATGGTAGCTGCACCATTTTACATTCTTACTAGCAATGAATGAAGGTTCTGAATTTTCCACATCTTCACCAATACTTGTTACTTTCCATTTTTAAATTATGGCCATCCTTGTTGGGTATGTAGGGGCATCTCATTGTGATTTTGATTTGCATTTCCCTAATGAAAATGACACTGAGCATCTTTTCATGTGCTTATTGACCATTTGTATATCATATCTTCTTTGGAGAAATGTCTATTTGAGTCCTTTGCTCATTTTAAAAAGTCGTTTATCTTTTTGTTGTTGAGTTGTAGGAATTCCTTAATATTCTGGATACTAGACCCTTGATTTGGAAAAATTTTCTCCCATTCTGTGGATTGTCTTTTCACTTTCTTGATAGTGTCTTTTGATGTACAAAAGTTTTAAATTTTGATCAAGCCCAAGTTATTTATTTTTTCTTTTGTTGCTTGTGCTTTTGGTGTTGTATTGAAGAATGCATTGCCAAATCTGAGGTTGTGAAGATTTATCCGTATGTTTTCTTCTAAGAGTTTTATAGTTTTAGCTCTTACATTTAGGTTGTTGAATCATTTTGAGTTAATTTTTGTGTATGGTATGATATAAAAGTCAACTTCAGTCTTTTGCATGTGGATAGCCAGTTGTTCTAGTACCATTTGTTGCAGATGATTCTTTCCCCATAGAATGGTCTTGGCACCTTGTCAAAAATCAGTTGGCCGTAGATGTATGGATATATTTCTGGACTCTCAGTTCTATTCTATTGGTCCACGTGTCTCTCTTTATGCTGGTACCGCACTTTTGATTTTTTTTTTTAAAAGATTTTTTATTTTTTCCCCTTTTCTCCCCAAAGTCCCCCAGTACATAGTTGTATATTCTTCGTTGTGGGTCCTTCTAGTTGTGGCATCTGGGACGCTGCCTCAGTGTGGTTTGATGAGCAGTGCCATGTCCGCGCCCAGGATTCGAACCAAGGAAACACTGGGCTGCCTGCAGCGGAGTGCGCAAACTTAACCACTCGGCCACAGAGCCAGCCCCCACACTTTTGATTTTTGTAAGCTTTGTAGTAAGTTTTGAAGTTGGGAAGTGTGAGTCCTCCAACTTTGTTCTTTTTTAATATTGTTTGGCTACTTGGGACCCCTTGCAATTCCATATGAATTTGAAGATCAGCTTTTCCATTTCTGCCAAAAAGCCTGTTGGAATTTTGATAAAGATTGCATTAAATCTGTAGATTTATCTTAGGGGGAAAGCTTTTAGTCTTTCACCCTTGAGTATGATGTTAGCTGTGGGTTTTTTATAAATGCCCTTATTTTTCATTTAAATCTTTAAAATTTTTTAAGTGGAGTTAATTGTGAAGCTTTAAATAAGCTAATATAAAGTTTTTGCCAGTTTATAGGAAGTAGTCTCAAAGTTGAGAACAGAAGAAATTTTTACATGGTAATAATTTTTCTACTTAGCGCTTACATGGTCAAGAATATACAGAAAACATTTATGGAAAAGAGGAAAAAAGGAGACAGGACCTTCAGACCTTACTGAATACAGACAGGGTTTTACTCTCTGAACTGTTGCAGTTGACAGTTACGTCTACTTCTAAGGCTTCACTTTTTATTATTGGTTTGTGAAAAAACAAAGTTTGCCCAGATTGAGTCTTTTAAAATTAAAAAATTTTTTCATGTGTTCTTTTTTGATTTGAAATAAATGTTTATAAATTATCAGTCAGTTTCTTTTTCTGAGGTCTACATAGGAGGAAAGGACCATGGACCAATGGCTGCATCAGAAGTTAGTCAGAAAAATGGAAACTTGTTTCCTTTTCTTATAAAAATGGAAGTGACCCTAGAGTCAGAATGCACATTGTTTTTGCATTTGGTAAACTGTCTTATTACTTGTCTTCTTTATAGATATTTTCATGGCATTCAGATAGGTTTTATGCAAAATATTTTTGATAGACCAGGTCTTAGAAATGTTTCTTGCAGATGATTTAACTTTCATAATCATTTCAGATATTATCAGTTTTTCTAAGTATTTTTGGGAAAAAACCCAAGGGCCACATTAGAATAATTTTGCTTCTTTAATGTTGCCAGCACCCTTCACCCTCACTCCCATCTTGTAATGGAATCTTTGGTGCCATGTTTAGCTAATGCATTAAATGAGATTTGTAAGTCACAGACATGAGGAACAGAAGAGATTAGCTGTGGGTCAGTGTGTTGCCTAAAACTAATTTTGCATTAAACAAATCATAATTATACCTTTCTCTCCATCCTCTTTGGAGTTTAAAAAATAGTGAAATGATTTATTGCTTCTGAATATAGTTGATGTTTGTGTACAGTGTATTCGTGGCCTCACCAGTCAAGGGAGAGTAGGTGTTTCCTCTTGGAAAATAGTTTGTCTGGAGTGGGTATTTCTGATTGTTAATTCATTATATGTGTATGTAAATGAGATAGTTCTGAACAAGGGCAGGATGTGTGTGTGTGTATTAGTCAGGGTTCTCCAGAGAAACAGAACCAATAGGAGATAGAGATATTTGTATATATATCTCTATTTTAAAAATGTATTTATGTATGTCTATTTTTTAACATATATATGTATATATGTATATGTGTGTATCTATATTTAATATATACATGTATGTGTGTGTGTGTGTGTATAGACAGAGGGGGAGAGAGAGATTTATTATAAGAAATTGGCTCATGTGATTATAGAGTTTGAGAAGTCCAATGGTCTGCTGTCTTCAAGATTGAGACTCAGGAAAGCCAGTGGTGTAATTCAGCCTGAGTCTGAAGGCCTGAGAACCAGGGGAGCCGATGGTATAAATTCCAGTCCAAGGACCGGAGAAGATGAGATGTCCCATCTAGCTCAGTGAAGTAGGAAAAAAGGGGTTGACTCTCCTTCCTTTGCCTTTTGTTGTATTCCAGCCCTCCACAGATTGGGTGATACCCACCCACGATGGAGAGGGCAGTCTATTTTACTATTAGTGCACCAATTCAAATGCTAATCTCATCCAGAAACACCCTCACAGACACACCCAGAAATAATGTTTAATCAGGGTACTCCCTAGCCAGTCAATTTGGCATATAAAATTAGTCATCAGAGTGTACCTCTTATTAGTAAAAGGAATTGAAATCTATTAAAGTCCTTTTTATTTTAGTAGTGTCTTTGGTATAAAGAGAGCAGGTAGATGGAGAAGAACCTGGTGGGCTTCGAAGCCCCCCAGTTCTGATTTGGGTCACTTGCATCTGGAACATCTTCCTTGACTGTGTTATCAGTATGTTTCTCATCCCTTTACTTCCTTTTGTAATTCTCCATAATTATAGTCTTGATAATTTATGAAGCTAAACAAAGACTTTTGTGTTGATTTCTTCTAAAGTGACATAAAAATTTACCTACTTTTGTGGATGGGTAGATGAACGTGGACACATTCAAAGGGATGGCAATGTTGAGAACTTTTTATAGAGCAGAGACTACTAGACATTTTTTTGTCTTCTGATATGAATTCTGCTGTTGGATTGACCATTGTCCTCAGTCGTTTTAACTTTTTGAAGGGGCTCATTAAGTGGATAGTAGAGATGAGTGGCCAGTAGCTTGTCATGGTTGCTCTTCATTGGCTTCACCGTTATCCACAGTCTGAATATCAGCTTTGCAGGTTCTGAAACCTGATTTCCGTCCTTCATCCAGTACTCATTAGTTCATTCATGCCAACGAAATTCACAAGGAATTGATTTTTCAAAAGCTAAAGATCTGATTATTAATGAACCTTTCCAATATGATTCATATTCACTGGAGTATCTTTTTGTGTTGATAATCTAAGTACTGAACAACATCTAAGTACTGAACAATGTCTTATCAATAGTAAGAAAGTCAACCAGTGTGTTAAATGATAATAACTTATACAGATAGAAAAATAAACATACGTTAAGGATTTATGTAATTCATAATCAGAGAGGGAATCAGACAAATAATATAACTGATTCAAAGGAAAAGTAAAAAACCTACAGATTTATATGGAGTAAAGGAATGTCGTAAATGGATTGCAAATGGAGGCACAAGTGGTTTGTGGGGGAGAGGGAGGCAGGGAGTTGTGAGGGAAGTCAGTTGAACTCTCTACCTGACAGGATAGAATCTGTATGTCTCAAAGTTACCTATAACTTACAAAGCTGTAAAATTTCCTGTAGAATCAGAATGTGATAAGGTGGAGGGGTGTGCTATAAACAGTGCCTACTTTTCTGTTTTTCCTCTGCACGTTACTGTGAATTATAGGGAGTGAGAGTTAGCGGATATTCGAGGACAGTTCCTCTGGACCCTCTTGGAGTCTGCATTACAGCTGTACCATTACTTTGTTAATGAATGCAGACATTTTAAAATAATTTAGTTGTAGATCATTAAATGATTGGTTATACACAGATCCAGGTTTGGATTTTCTTATGAAAGTTGATAATTTTTTCTTTGGCACTCCTTTTTATGGAAAGCTGGTGCTGACTTGGAGTTTGGCTGCAAGGAGCAATAATAAATGCAGCCCGGTTCTGTATGCTTTTCTTTTATAAACATATTATTATTAAAATTGCATAAAATTATTGGGAGGTCTTGTTGGGGGTTGGAAAAAGCCCACACTTTATGATAATCTGAACCTTATACACAAGGACGTGTAAGTACTATGTTTTATAACTTAAATTCCTTTTAATTTCTTCTGAATATTTTAATATACGTTTAAGCAGAATAATTTTTAAGTTAACCTACGTGTTTTATACAACTGGGTGCAGTATTTCTCTGTTAGCTAGAATAAATTTTGAATGAGTCTTTCCTTTTCGTGATTCTTTCTGGTAGATGATTTCTGCTAATATTGTGATGCCCTCTAGTGAATTCAGCCTTTCAGATAAGAAGTTTATGAGAGGCAGTAATCAGTACAGTGAAATCTTTAAAAGGAATGTTCTAGTAATTATAACTGTTCCTATATGCCTTGTTGAGACGGCAAGTTTCTGTCCCTGGAAGTGTTTAAGCGAAGATTTGATCATCTCCCATGAATCATATTGTTGAATTAAGTGAGATTGTTCCAGATGACTTCTAAAATCTCTTTCAGCTTCAAGGTTCCAGGTTTCATATGAGCCATTAGTCTTCACTCGATAAATATTGAGCATCTACAGTGTTTAGGACTGTCCTAAGGGTTGTGAAGGTTTTAAAGGTAGTGTTAAGTCAGGGGTGTGACTTCAGGTAACTTTTGTATGCATCATTTCTGAGAAAACAACGGTAGCTAACCCTTATTTCTGAACACTTACTGTGTTCCTGGCACTGCTCAAAACAGTTTCCCTTATGTCATTTAATCCTCACAATAACCCTGAGGTGTAGGTACCATCTTTAGTTCTATTTTACTAGTGCAGAAATTGAGACCCAGAGAGTCCAATAAGTAGCCCAGAGTTATACAGTGAATGGTAGAACCAGGACCAGTTTATATCAAATCATAGTGGGTAGGTTAAGATAATTTTTATTGTTTAGGTTGGCAGCTCTCTGATGGAGTAGTCAGTTGTCTGCATCAAGCTAGCTCAGATTACTTTTGGATACATTATTTTTACATTGCTTCACTGAGGTGTATGGTTTCTTATTAGCTACAACCACGGAAGTCGTAGTTTAATAATTTGTACCTAAACTTTTTAGTCCATTAAAATATTTTGGCACATAAGGTACTTGTTTTAAAGACTTGACAGACAGAATGATAGTTTTTCTTCCCTAGTTTACTTTCCGTAAAATGTCTGTTCTCTGAATTTTAGAGAATCCACTGCTCATTCCTGTCCTTAAAAATTCTTTGCAGGTGTTTATGACTTTTAGGTTTCTTTTGGCTTTCAGAGTCATTTTCCATCTTCTTCATTGGATTTTCAGGCTGATATAGCTCTTGTCTTTGGTTTTAGTCACCTAGACTAATTAGAAATTAATTTCTCCATTTGTTGGTAAATTAATTTCATCAGATCTGGAGCTGGCTTTTTGATGTGCTGGATTCTACCCATTTTTCTGCCTATTTGTGGTGTACTCAGGTCAGTGTTAGTTATAAAGAGACAATATAGGATACATCTTCAGTGTAATTATTGGAAAGATAAGGTGAGCCATAAGAACAAAGGAATGTTATGTTGTGATATATAAGGTAGATTTTTCTCACTTCTGGAAGCTCGTCTGGTGTCCATTTATAAAGCTGTTTCTTTGCTCCAAAGCATTTGTGTATAGTTCCTAACTTCTATATAATAAGTTACAGATTAATGGTGACCTTAATGGCCTGGCAATTCCTTAGGCTCCATGTCTCCCTTATTGCAGTTCTCTGTGCGCCTAAAGACTTGATATTGTCAACATGCCCCTTCCTTTATCTTTCCATTTGGGGTCTGCGTGAGAATGTGAGAAGGAATGGAATAGGAAGCTTTCCTAAGGGAAGGAGAGATACTCAGGAGTGATCAGCCTAGGAGTTTAGGCAGTCTAGAAGGATTGAGTGGGGCTCTAGAGAAGAATATACCAGTGAAAGTAGGAGCTTAGAAAAATCCCATTTGACACCATGTGCCTTTTGATGAAAACAGAGTAACTACTTTATAGGATTTCTTGAGATTTTGTGATTTTTTTCCCCCTATTTGTTTTTCCTATTTCTTTTTGTCTTTCTCCTCCCAAAGGTTTTTTGAGCAGAGAAAATCTCAAAGGGTGATTTGAGGGATAGGAATTATGGGATAAGTTGTGGTCTAAATTCTGTGGCCCAGGATCTGGGAACATAAAGTGAAGAGTGTTGGTGAGGTATTAAAAAAAAATAGGCGTAAGCTGGTCACAGAGGCGTGTGGGAGAAGAGACAGGGAGGTAGGAGTGGGTCTCCCACAGTTTATGAGAGTTAATACAAGAGTTTGCGGTGCTAAGACATAGTTTTATAAGCCATTATTCCAAGTTGGGTATTTATTTGTAGTAGTTAAAGATTATGTTGTTATTAATGCTAGTTTCAGGTACGCTTGAGTGAAGTTGGCTTTTGTAGGCTGATCTGAAAACCTGATCACTATGTATTATATAATTTCTATGAGAAAATACATTCTGAAGTCCAGACAGCTGACTTAAATGCAAAGTTTTGGAATGCTACTTGCTCATAATTTAGGACTGTTGTCTCTGTTCATATTTTGATAGAATTCTCAACTTGGGACATTTCTAATCTGGGAACCAAAATTTTATTTGACTGTAAATTAGGTAAACCTCTGTGGAATAATGATATGTATAAAAGTAAATTACTTCTGCCCCAAATATTCTAATCTCATTGAATGCCATAAGTTAGGGAAGATTATGTTTATTTTTAAAGTTTTTAATGAAGTGACTTTGGTAGCCAGAAACTGCAATAATATTTGGCATAATATTTGTAACTTAAGACTTGGTTTTGTATTATGCAAGCATTAACAAATTTTTGAGATTCAGATGGACTTTTGCCTGCTGACTGTGTCCCTTAGTAAAGGGAAAATCAGGCCTTCTGGGACCTAGTTTGGTTGCCCAATGCTGTGTTTCTTTGACTAAGGCATTTTTCCCTTTTGGGCCTTAGCTTCTTCATCTACAAAATAAGAATGTTCATAAAAGAATTATTCATAATAACTAAAACCTGGAAGATAATTCAAATGTCTAACAGTAGAATAGATAAATTTTGGGATATTTATACAATGAAATACTATTCAGCAATGAAAAATAATGGATCACTGTCATACTTATTAATATGGATGAATCTCACAAACATAGTTTTGAATTAAAGAAACCATTTACAGAAGAATATATACTTATTGATTCCATTTAGATAAAGTTAAAAAAACAGGTTAGACTAACTACCGTCCTAGAAGTCAGATTAGTGATTACCTTTGGAGGTAGTTAATGATTGGGAGGGAGCATGCATGAAGGAGGCTTCTGGGTTGCAGGTTCGTGTTCTGTCATGATCCGGGTATACTCACTTTATAAAAATTTGTTAAGCTTTTCACTCAGGATTTGTATGCTTTACTGTATGCTTCAGTTTAAGAAAGGCTGAAAGCGTGCATCAAAACAAAGCACAAAAAAGAAAACAGTAAAGGAAACAAAGACTGACTGGATTGGGAACGAGGAGAACTGGGTTCAAACCTCAACTATACCACTAAAAAACTGTTATTTTAGATGATTCATTGGCCTCTCTGAGCCTTGAGGATTGTATCTGTAAAATGGAAATAATACTTGCCTTCTCTATTTCAGTTGAGGTGAATATTTGAAAGCACATTTGGAGAGTAGAAAATGCTCTCTGAATGTAAGGTGATATTAATTTTCTGTTAATACTGTTATATTCGTTGTGTTGTTACTCTCTTAGAAAGGATCCTATATAAATTCAGAAATAGTAAAAGGACCAATAATTGAAAGGCATTTAATCAGCATTTTGATTGATCATTGATTTGTTTATATCTGCTTTTGAATTTCTAAAAAACTATTAAGTGGTAGTAGCAATTGATCTGGTTTTCCTCTATTTTTATACCAAGCCATTCAGTAGGTAGTAATTGAGCTCTTTCTAATTGTGCTGGATCTTATGCTGAGGCTGAGATAGTGAGCAATATCAACATGATCCTCACAACGACAGAACTACAGAACTAAAATTCTAGAGGGAGTGACAGCCCAAAAACAAGAAAACAGACGAATAAAATGACTGCAAGTTGTGGTGAGAGCCATAAAGGATGCAATTAAGATTGAGGCAGAGAATAACTTCTAAGGGGAGCTTGCTTTAAGTAGTGGTCAGCCTTAGTGAAAGCTTCTCAAAGGAGATGACATTAAGCTGATGCCTAAAAGGTAGAAAGGAAGGTAGGCAAAAAGTCTGAGAAGACCATTCCAAGCATCCTGGACAATTTGCGCAATGCCCCAAGGCAGGAAATGGCCTGCTGGAGAACCTGACAGATGAGAGTGGTTGTAATGTAGGTGAAGGGGAGTGGGAGATGATGTACTTGGAACGATAGGTGGGAGCCAGCTCATATCAGACTTGCGGATTTTGGTAGGAATTTGATTTTTACTGTAGACTGAATGGAAAGCCATTAAAGGCTCTTAAACAGGGAAGTGATATAATCAGAATCACATTTTAAGATTTTTTTTTTTTTTGCCACAGAATCAAGAAAGGACTGGCAATGGCTGAGTGGGTGGGAGTGTGGTTTGGCCAAGAGTGAAAGAGAGGAGGTCATTAGTAGTCCAAGCAAAAGATGATGATGGCTTGGATTAAGGTGGTGGCAATGGAAATTGATGGAAAATGTTGGATTTAGGATATATTTTGGAGATAAAGTTGACAGGTCTCTTGCTGATTTTATTGGATTTTGGGAGTGAGGGAAAGGAAAGAATGAAAGGTGACTCCTAGGTTTACTTGGTAGAGAATCTGGGTGGATGCTGATACCATTTATGGAGATGGAGAAAAACGAGAGCTCAGTGGGGGTAGACAAAGGAGGAGGAATAATCATGACATTTATTCTGGATGTGTTCAGTTTGGTAGAACTATTGGACATCTAACTGTCAGGTAATCAGCTGAATCTGTGAGTCTGGAACTCAGAGGAGAGGATTGTGTTGGAGATATATTTTGGAAAGGTCAGCATGAGGATAACATAGAGGAAAGAGGGAGGAGGAAAAGGATAGAGAGAAGACAACCAATGTCTTAGTGGTAGGAAGCCTTAGTATTTAGAGGGCCAGTAGAGGAGGAGGAGCCAACCAAGGAGGCCATGAGAGAGGGATCAGTGAGGTCAGAAGAAAACCGGGAATGCCCAAAAGCCAAGAGAGGCTAACGTTCTGAGGAGGAATTGGCCATTCATGTGGAAGGCTGCCAAGAGGTGGAGTAAAATGAAGACAGAAGTGACCATTGGATTTGATGGCGTGAAAGTGGACTTTTTGCAGAAGTGGGTTCAATAGAATGGTAGGGGCACAAAGCTGAACTCTAGTTGATTGCACAGGGAATGGGAAGTGAGAGACTTTGTGTGTTGATATGATGCATTTCTCTGTTGGGTAGACAGTCACTTAACATATATGAATTGTCTTAAAAACCCATTCCATAAGCTTGGGGGTTTGCATTATCCATAAATGGCTTTAGGAAGTTAGCATTGGCCTTTGCCTCCCAATCATTTTTCTTTGGTTAGCATTTGATTGTTGATTTAAAAGGTTCTGAATTTCATAGGTGGCTTCCGTTTTAGAGTAAAATCAAATGTTTAATCTGTGCTAACTTCTAGAGTTAATATTATATTAAATTAAAAGTTGGAGTATTTACCTTTTCAGGAAAGTAATTATAAGCCTTGAAAATTATGCTAGGACTATTTCATCTTGAAACACTTAGAAATTCATTTTGGTTTTTGTAATTACAGTGTTTCGGTAAGAGAGACATCTAAACAGGGATTGTATTTGGCAGTTATGTACATGTTCTTGTTCTAAACTGAGCACTGTTTCTGTGGTTTAGATTTTTTCTTTATAAATAGAATTTTAACCAGTGTAGGTTGAAATTTTTTTCCAGGCATGTTGTAATTAGCACTGGCTACAACTTAATCCTAAAATGCATATAATAAATTTAATAATATTTTATGAGCACTTCTGCCATTAAATGAAAGCAAATAGGAATTATTTGAATATTTAAAAAATTCTCTAGTTTAAGTTTTTTTTAACAGTGTGGAAAGCAAGTATAGCCACTTAGAAAGAAGTTAACACATTGGTCCTCTCACACGGAATGTTACCTATATTTTGGAGTCACGTGGTCTTATCTGCCATGACAGCACATTCATATATTCTTTTGAGTATACTATGTATTAATGCAGTTACTGGGAAAAAACGTATTATGGTAGGATCTGCTTTCCAAATGTGATTAGTCTGCCAGTTCAGGCCCACTGCACTGAGCAACACACAGACCTTTTTAAAATTGTAAGGACAAGCAGTTTGGATTATAGGAAATTGTTTAGGAGAATTGTTAAGAAGCACCTTCTCTGGAGTAAGACACATTTGGGGTCTCAGTTTTTTAATTTTCTAGGTTATTAAAAACAAGGAAAGTCTGAAAAACTGTTATAGCCAAGAGGAGCCTAGGGAGCCACGATGACTAAATGTAACATGGTATCCTGATGGGATCCTGGAACAGAAGAACATTAGATAAACACTAAGGAAATTGAAATGAAGTATAAACTTTAGTTAAAAAAGTTGTGTTAATACTGGTTCCTTAATTGTGACAAATGTACCATACTAATGTAAGATGTTAATAATAGGGGAAACTGGGTTTGGGGTATGCGGGAATTCTGTACTAGTGACACAGTTTCTTTGTAAAGTTAAAACTGTTCTATATCAAAAAGTTTATTAAGAAAAAAAGAGCATGTGAGATAGGAGATACTTTTGTAGCCATTGTTGGAAAATACAACCTGTCACACTTTATGACTCTGGTGAAGTTATTTAACCTTTGTGGCTCTCAGTTTCCTTATCTTTAAAATGTTTCCTTATCTTTAAAAATATTTTTAAAATATAATGGTGCCTACGTCTGTAGGATTGTTGTGAGGATTAATGAGGTAATGCAAATGCCCAGCATACTGTCTGGCACCGTAAATGTTCAATAAATGCTATTAAACGGTAATGATGACAACTTACTTAAAATTTTTAAATGTCTGCATAAGAAAAAAGCATATCCATACATTTTAATTGAGTTGTAAGAAGTTTTGGCTTTGCCAAACTAGATCTAGTTTAGGGCCTAACCACTTTGAACTTGAACTACTGTATCATCCATCCTTAGTTGATTGATTTTTCTGCAGTTTGTCCCTGCCTCCTCCCTATAGCAGATGGAATTGGCATCTCTAAGTGTGTGTGTGTGTTTTAAAATCAGATTGCATATTCTTACAGAATTTTGGAGATTCCCAGTTGCCTTAACTTGAATTTAAAACTGAAACCCTTAGTGGATTTTAAAGGCAGTTCTACTTTCCTTTTCTCAAGCCTTGAAGACTATAGGCAGTGTAGTGTATGGGAAAGAATATTGAACTAGGAATTAGGAGACCTGACTTTTAGTCCTTGGTTTGGCTCTAAATAATTAGGTTTGGGGCAGTTTCTTTCACCTCTTTGAAACTTAGTTTTCTCATTGATAAAGTGAGAGAGTTGGACTGAAAGATCTTTAGTTGTAAAGTTGATTTACGTGGACGTCCAAATGAGAAATGTGCTCAGAGCAGTCGCTTTGGGAGGCTTTACCTGTCTTGGGTTGCCTCACAAGGAAATTGCCTTTGTGTGCATCTCATTTTTGACAAATATATATTACTGTGCTTGAGGATCCATCATATTCTGTATGTCAGGCCTATATGACTCCTTTATTGCTTCAGAAACTCTTATCTGTTTTCTAAGTTGGAAGTTTTGTTACCATTCATTGAAGGTAATCAATAGAATGTGCTGAAAGTTCTTTAGGGATTTCCCAAAAAGGAATTGTAAAAATATTGTAAGCACTGACAGCATTGTTGGAGTAAGTATTGTAGCCTCCCAAGGCAGTCTTTTTGAGGCATACAGGTCTCATTTGGAAATAATGACTACCCGTATTTCTTTTTAAGTTGATTTGCTTTATGTGACTTCCCATTGAATTCTGTGACTGTAGACTTGAGATTCTTATTTTAAATTTTCAGTGTTTTCTCAAAGTCATGTAACTCTTAGCTTTGCCATTAACCAGTATTATTTTTTTGTAATTTTAAGATAGTAGCATTAGAAGAGTATTATGGGCAAGAGCTGTGTTGTGCAGAATAAAATCCCTGATGGAGATCTGGTCTCAGAGCTTAGGGGACAGCTAAAGCTTATCCATACATTTAATAAATCTCAGCCATCAGAGTTTAATATGGCTAAAACTGCTATGACAACATATATAGTATGTGCATGTTTGTCTAAGTGGGTAACATTTAGTAACATATTTGCCAGACATTTTTAAAAGGTGACTTCATTTTTAAATAATTAAATTTAACTACCTATCAAATACTACTTCATTTTTCCCAATGTGTAGTAAGTTGAATTTTAGTGATCTGAAATTCTATTTGTAGAAATAACTTTTCAGATCTTTTACCATGGTAATGGTATGTGTATGTTAAATTTTTAAAAAGCAGTAACTCTCAGTTAAGCAAAAAGTTCTTTGTAACCTGACTAATTATGTTATGTAAACATTAGCAGATTGCTATACGGTAGAAGTAGTTTTTGATAATAATTCCATTTAACTTAGGCTGATCTTTCACAATGGATGCTTGACTATTTTCCATGAAAGTGTTATAATAAGAGATATATACTACTGTTGGAAACCATTAACTTTAGAAATTATCAGCAGATGTTTTCCTTGCATGGTTGATTTCATTTGGTTTGGTCACCACTTTGCTAAACTGATAATAATTCTAAACTGATTGGAAAGATGTGTGGGTAACATTTACATGAGTGTTTGGAACTTACTGAAGCATATACCAGGTTTCCAACAAATGGAATTTGAACCGTTTTTATTTTTCTGATACCTTTTTTTGTCTCCATATTCAAGGAGGCATGCTGTGCAGTGTCATCTTTTTCAACCCTTGCTATTAGTGGTGTAGTGGAAAAGGTAAGAAAAGTGGTTCTTGTAGAGCTTTGGTTTTACTAGAGGCGAGGAATTAGCTTTCTATCTTTAATAAGCACATATTTCCATTGGTCATAGATAGTTCCTAAGTGTTCACTTGCTTTAATTTTGAATTCTCTTTTATTCTAAATAAAATTCTTAATTTTTTCTCATAGTTGAATATAACATTTTGAATTTCTTTAGCAAAATGAGAAGTTTACTTTCTTTATTGCTATGTTTAATGGTAACTAACATTTGCCCCTTTAACTTATAGTAAATAACTGGAAGAATAGTATATTATGCCATTTTTAGATTAAAAGTAGTTATTTTTGAAAAGGAAATTTTAGGTTAATGCTATGGCAGATTGTTCTTTAGTTTGCTAATTTACTGCTTTCTTAAACTCCTGTTTTAAGTTTAATATTTGTCATATATGTTGTGTGTTTATATAAGAGTTTGAAATTGGATCCAAAAGAGTCAACGGTTTTTTTCAGTCTTTGGGGCATGTATTTTGAGTATATTTTATATGTGTAAGACTTTCTGCCCACTCTCAGGTAATTCTTGTTTTTTATATTTAAACCCTTAAGACTATTTAGGACTAAGAAGTCTTTTCTAATTTCCAAAGCAATGCAGGTTTGTTAGAAAATATTAAAGCTTTAAAATGATACAATAAACTAGAGTAAATCTCCATTGCCTCCAGGACAAAAACTGAATTTTAGTCAGGAAAGGGCGTTATCTTAGAAAGAACTGTTGATAGCTTTGACTGTATGTTTAAAAAACATTTTTTAATATAAAAATTAAATCATGAGATTTTAGTTTTATGATATCACATTGTAAGTCATAGAAAGTTGAATTGTAAGTATATAATAAAATTAATTTAGCATTATTAACAAATTATCAACTTTTACTTATTTTTCTCACTTTATTGTAGACTAGTAGAAACTTTGACATATATTGGGATTGAGTCTTCAGTTTACATTTGGGTACCGTTGACTTAATCAACCTCATTTTCTCTCATTACTCTTCAGAATGTAGCCAGACTTGTCCTCTCACTCTTCTGGCATTCTACAGTCATATGCTGCATAACAATGTTTTGGTCAACGATGGACTACATATATAATGGTGGTCCTGTAAGATTATAATGGAGCTGAAAATTTCCTATTGCCTAGTGATGTCTTAGCTGTCCTAATGTCGTAGCACATTGCATTACTAGTGTTTGTGGTGATGCTGGTGTAAACAAACCTATTGCACTGCAAGTCATATAAAAGTATAGCACATCTAATTATGTACAGTACATAATACTTGATAATGATAACTAAACAACTGTGTTCTTGGTTTACGCATTTACTATACTACGTGTTTTATCGTTATTTTAGAGTATATTCTTTCTACTTACAAAATAGTTTACTATAAAACAGTATGCCTGTTACATCAGCAGCAGCCTCATATGCTTTGTGTTTACCGCATCTCTTGATTGCATCATTTTCTCTCCTGTTTGATTTAGTCTTGTGTTGTTTTGTTTATCATGGCCCTTAAGTGTACAAAATCCATTGTTAGTGTTGCCAGTAAGAGGCCACGTTGAGTGATTGACCTGAAAATGAAATTAAAAGTGATTAAGGACTGTGAAAGTAGAAAATCAGTGATGGTTATTGCTTGCCAGTCAAACTTGTCTGCTTCCACCATGGCTATGATCTTGAAGAACAAGAACAAAGTGATGGAAGCTATTAAAGGATCTGCTTCATTGAAGTCAACGAGACTAAGAAAAATTGGAGAAGGGACTATTTCATATATGGAAAACTTCTAATGACCTGGATTGAAGACCAGACACAGAAGTGTATCCCTCTCAGTGCCATAACGATCACAGCCAAAGCAAAAAGTTTGTGATTTTGAAAGAAAAGGCTGGACCTCACTGTGATGTTGAATTGACTGCTAGCTCTGCATGGTTGAAATGATTCAAGAGTCACTTCCTTACCTAATGTGAAAGTGAATGGTGAGTCTGCAAGTGCTGATGTGAAGGCAGCTGAAGAATTTTTGGAAACTCTAGATAAGCTAATTGTGGAGGAAAATTGCTTGTCAGAGCAAATATTCAATATGGATGAAAACTTCCTATTCTGGAAATGGATGCCTGAAAGGACTTTAATCCATAAGGAGGCCAAGTCAATGCCAGGTTTCAAGGCTTTTGAGGACAGAATAATAGTCTTGCAGGGGGCCAGTGTTGCAGGCTACAAATTGAAACCCTTTGTGAGCTGGCACAGTGAGAACCCCAGGGCTTTCAAGTCTAGCAGTAAGCACACACTGCTACTGTACTTCAGGAGCAATACAAAGTCATGGATGACCCGGCTCCTCTTCCAAGATGCCCTCTTGAATTGCTTGCCAGTGAAATGGAGAAGTACTATTTAGAGAATAACATCTTTCAAGATTTTTCTTATTGTTAATAATGCTCCCGGACATCCTCCTTTTATTGGTGATCTTTATCCCAATATCAGAGTGATGTTTCTCCCTCCAAACACCACTTTGATCCAACCAACGGATCAAGGAGTTATAGCAGTTTTAAGGCCTACTGCCTGAGGAGGACCTTTGCCCAGGCTATTGCTGCACCTGAGGAAGACACTGATGAAATTCCGGAAGGATTCTAATATCCATGACTACATCAAGAACCTTGCTTGGGCTTGGGATGATGTCACCAAGAAGTGTGTGAATAGTATCTGGAAGAAGATACTCAAGAGTTTTGTCCATGACTTCAAAGGATTTGCCAAGGATGAGGAGGTTGCAAAAATCAACAAGGCTGTGGTTGGGATGGCAAACAGCTTTAACCTGGGTGTGGATGGAGATGGCACTGAGGAGCTCCTAGAGGTGGTTCCAGAGGAATTGACTAGTGAGGAGTTGTTGGAACTGGAATGGGAACACGTAACTGAAGAAGAGGCAAAAGAAAAGGAAAACTGTAGAAGAAAAAGGATAAGAAACCCCAAGAAAATTCACAGTGAAAGGTTTAGCAGAATCTTTGCACAGACCTCAACAAGCTCCTTAAAAAGTTTGAAAACGTGGACCCCAACACTAGCAGATTTTCATGGGTAGAAAGGAATGTTTGTGGTACATTATCTGCTTACAAGCAAATCTATGATAAAGAAAGGAAACAAACCAAGCAAACAGCATGGACATATTCCTGGAAAGAGTGCCACGTCCTCAAGAAGAGCCTCAGGCAGGTCCTTCAGGAGGTATTCTGGAAGAAGGCATTGTTATTATAGGAGATGACAGCTCCATGCATGTTATTGTCCCTGAAGACCTTCCAGTGGGATAAGATGTGGAAGTGGAAGACAGTGATATTGATGATCCTGACCCTGTGTAGGCCTAGGTTGATGTGTGTGGTTGTGTCTTAGTTTTTCACAAAAAAGTTTAAAAAGTAAATTTTAAAAATAGAAAAAAGATTATAGAATAATGATATAAAGAAAGAGAATTTTTTTCCTTTTGGTGAGGAAGATTGGCCCTGAGCGAACATCTGTTGTCAGTCTTCATCTTTTTGCTTGAGGAAGATTGTTGCTAAGCTAACACCTGTTCTAATCTTCCTCTCTATTTTGTATGTGGGACGCTGCCACAGCACGGCTTGATGAGTGGTATGTAGTCTGTGCCCCAGATTTGAACCCATGAACCCTGGGTCACTGAAGTGGAGTGTACAAACTTAACCACTATGCTATCAGGCTGACCCCAAGAAAGAAAATATTTTTGTACAACTGTACAGTGTGTTGTGTTTTAAGCTAAGTGTTATTACCATAAAGTCAAAAACTTAAAAAAACTTTATAAGTTTATAAAGTAAAAAAGTTAGAGTAAGCTAAGGTTAATTTTATTATTAAAGAAAGAAAAATATTTCAATAATAAATTTAGTGTTACCTTAGTGTACAGT